>NW_004949186.1:1168207-1217377 GCF_000317375.1 Microtus ochrogaster
ACACACACACACACACAAAGACACATGCACACACAGATACAGAGACACAGACACATACTCACAGAGACACACAGAGACACAGACACATAGACACACACACAGAAACATACACATATACACAAAGACACAGAGATACACACAGAGACACAGACACACACACTCACACACAGACACACACACACTCACACACATATCAACTCTAAAAAACACATAAACTAGAAATTACATTCTATTATAAAAGAGAAAGTTAGAAAATTAGGCAAATGTGGCTTTTCCCACCAAAAGATTTAAACTATTAAAAACTTTAAAGGCAAAAGACACCCTAAAGAGCAGATGAGACACAGCTAATTAGAAGTACACAGGGTATTTGAAGATGTAACTGAACGATGCTTTTAGATGTGACATGCTGAAAGGAGGAGGGCAGAATAGCAAGAGAGAAGAGCACTGGAAGCAGGGAGGAAAAACTGAAATTAATCTACAAAGCTCTAACTGGCTTGAGATTTCTCCCTCTTTTGCCTGCTCCCAACTGCCCCTTCTTGTTGCCCTGGTTCATCTTCTCCTGTGCCCTCTCATGCAGTTTCCCCTTAGGTTTAAAGGCTGTAGTGATGGACAATGAGCTGGAGAGATCCCTGATAGGCAGACAGTGAGGGCGAGGAGCTACAGACAGGTAAGGATGATGGCAAACCCCTATCTCCTTCTTCCACCCTCCTGACCTGAGACAAACCCAGTGGGCCTTTGTTCCTACCACAGGTCCTGGTTTGTTCCCCTCTCTCTGGCCCCACTGTTTCCTTGGACTGGTCCAGGCTGGTCAGGTATGCTCAGGCAAATTCTGAACATGCTTCCTTAAAGCTTTGGGCCATTGAGTTCCCCTCTCTTCATCTAAGGTGACCCATGCAAAATTGACAAAGGGTCCTGCCCCATGCCACCAAAACCACTTAGGATGCCCAGGTGAGTTTCCTATCTGTTCTGCACTTTGCCTGTGAAGGAAGACTTTTCTTTTCCCCCATTTGTTTTTCTTGCTTTTAGCTTCAACCCTGGAAAGAGCAGAGGCAGCTTTGGAAGGCGATGTGAAGTGTCATAATGAGACGAAATACAGACATTGATACTGTCCCTTCCCTCCCATCCGCAGAGTCCCTGCTCAGGGCAGAGTTGGTTAGGGAATTGGGAAGCTCACGTTTTAAATAAGTGCAGAGTTTTTATTGTTAAACTATTCAGATCTTTAAATTGATGGACTGAGACAGCCCGTGTGGCTTAAAGTGATGGAGGAAGAACTTTTTTATAATCTAGAAGTTACTGGAAAATCTATCTGGCTTAACAAGCACACTGGGTTGGTGTGAAAGGGCTGCAGGAGGGGACATAAAGTTACTTTATGGTACACCGGGCCGAGTTCATCTCTGACGCCATGGCGGTTATGCCTGCCCGAGCACTATGAGGAATGAAGAATAAAGCAGCCCAGGCTGTTTAGAGGAGCACAAAATTCAGGGATAAAAATCTTGACTTCCTCATGATGACCATCTAACAGACTCCCCGCCTTCATTACCATTTAAATGTAAGACCCTACCTGGAAGAGAGTCTCCTATCTCAGAGAGGTTTCTCCAGACATGCACCATCACCCCTCCTCCCCGAGAAAAAGACCCATCACTGCTCTTGTGTATCTGAAAGAAATGGCTGAGCACCTATCAATCAAAATGTTGCCACGGTACCAGGTGAGGCGTGAAGACCACTCTGCTAAAGGAAATGCCATGCAAACAAAAATGACTCTACTCTTTCTGCTGCTGTCCAGCAAGCACATTCAGCCAAGTCTCCCTGAGCAAGTTACCAGAGCCACGAAGCAATGGTTCTATAACACTGCCATTACTAAGGTGGAGACACTTGATAATTCACTATCTACATGTGTTATGTCATCTTTGCAATAATTTAGCACAACTGGGGTTAGTCAACCATGCTAACCAACTCATGCCCAAAAGTTTCATAGGGATGGGGAACACATTCTCTTTCTTTTTCCTTGGCAGTTTTAAGTTTTTCAGAGGCTGGAGAAATGGTGCAGTTAACTCAGAACACCTGCTGCTCAATCATGAGGACAGGAGTTCTAATCCCAGAACGCACGTTAGGCAGCTCACAGATGCCTGTAATTCCATCTTTGAGGGACCTGGCACTCTGTTCTCGACCCTGCAAGCACCCACACACACTGTGCATATACGCTCACACACATATATAGACACACACACACACACAATGAGATTATTTAAAACAACAGTTTTCTAAATTCATTTACTTGTTCATTCACTTTCATGTTCATTTTTCATTCCCATTCCATTTTCTCCATGACTGAGAAACAATTTAGGTCCCTCCATTAGTTTCCCTGTGTTCTAGGAAGACATAATATGTTGTTTATGTGGCAGCATTTTAGATTCCAGAAGTGATATCATGCTATAGAGTTTATTCCAATTTTACTTTGCTATGCTTCTTAAACTTTCTTTTTAAAAGCCAGGTACTGTGTTAGCACCGAGCCTCCTGCTAAACCAGGTGCTGTGTTAGCACCCAGCCGCCTGCTTCTGATGTCTGCAAAGCAATCTACAGTATATACCCTTCATCCCATAATGACAAACAGACAGGTTGTCTCCAAGTTCTCGTGTGATGGAAATCTTCATCTGTCACCATATTAACCTGTGTGGTGGGGTCTCTGGGTTGTGGACTGCAAGGGAACATGCTGCTGGGAGTCACAGGTTGCTGGTCTGGATCTACAAGCTGACTAAGCAGCACTGTATTGCCCTTGGGGGAGTGACATCCATCACCCTCCTACAGCGTCTCTAGCGTCTCTCCTTTCCACGTCACACTGGGTATCACACAACTTTTGCTCCATGGAGAAAATACTAAGTATCTCTTCCAAACTCCAGGTCAATGATTATTCATAAGTTTCAGCACCTTTTCATATATTTTCTATTTTCCTGGGTAAAGAGCTGATTGTTTTTTGTCCATTTTTTCCTGTTGCCATTTCTGGCTTTTTCCTTGTGGCTTCCTATATTTCTTTGCAGTTCCAGATCTTGAACTTTTGTTTCCTTATACATTGCTAGAATTTTCCTTCAGTTGCTTTTGTCTGCTTCCATCACTGGCCAAAAAAACCTGGATTTTTATGTGATCAAAGTCATCATGCATTGCTCAACTTCGTTTTATGTTTGTCTTTGTTGCTTTCCTTAAAAGTCCCCTTGCTTCTGTATTATAAATATACTTTGCAATGTTACCTTGAATTAACTAATACACTAAATCAAAACAAAGTATAAAAATTCTAAAAGGCAACTTTTCTAAAAATATAGCAGTAGATGTGGAAGGTTACCACACACCAGGATACTATACAGGAATACATTGACAAATTTTACTAAATGAGGTATTCACAGCCTCAATCTGTAAAAAGGGGGACACCATAGCTTAGCATGTAGAAAGAAAATACCAACGATATTAAAATAGAAAGTTACATTTTTCTGTCTAATTTAAGAGCTCCTACACTTTCCCATTTTCAATAAGATAAACAACAATATAAGGTTCTTTTGTTTTGTTTTGATTTTTGTAACTCTGACCAAATACCTGACAAGAGTCCAAGGGAATATTATTTCGGCTCAGAGTTTGAATGAATTTAGTCTAACTTGTGGAAAGGCATGATG
This sequence comes from Microtus ochrogaster, assembly GCF_000317375.1. Lineage (NCBI taxonomy): Eukaryota > Metazoa > Chordata > Mammalia > Rodentia > Cricetidae > Microtus > Microtus ochrogaster. The sequence continues at coordinate 1,171,867 of NW_004949186.1, forward strand.
GAGAGACCAGCATGGTCCATAGTGGTCATCACAAAGAAGAAAGAGGTAATGTCAATGCTCACTGTCTTTTTCTCTTTCTCCCTTTTATTCTTCTGGGGCATAGATCAAATGATGGAGCCTCCTAAATTCATGATAGCTCTTCTTTCGCTAGTTGAACTTCTCTGGAAACACTGCAAAGACATGCCCACAAATGAGTCTTCTGAGGTGATCCCAAACACAGCCATGTCGACGTGAAGATTAGTCATCATGATAACACAAAGAAGGAAAGGAGTTAAGATATGAATTTTTAAGAAGAAATTAAATTGTCCAGTAAACACATGGAACTATTCAGTTTTATTATCTAAATAAATAAAAGAGAATATGTTCCATTCATCATATTATATATATGTATATGTGTGTATATATGTAGATGTTTTATAAACTTAGCACACTATATAAAATATACCTAGTATATAACCCAATATGGACAAGTTCAACAGAACTGTCATATATAGGCTGCCCATGAATGTTAATGAAAATATATGTATAATATATATAAAATTTCATTGCTGTATGGAGATGAGCTTTCCAAAAATCTTTGGTGTGAATGTGAATCTATATGGGACAAGCATCCGCTACAGCTTCACAAAATCAGACGTTAAACCTTAATGTCCAGCATTGGAAGACAGTCCAAGATTGGAGTCATGTGAGGGGAATTCTGGGCACTGGTCAGAAAACTCCAAGAACACAAGACAAGAGTCTTATGACCTCAGTTTCTTTAAAAATACAGACCTATTCTTGAAATGTACTTTAGTGCCTCTTTCAGATGTAGGAGACAAGAGTCTTTAGATTATTTGTTACAACTGGCTATTAGTGTTTATATGCTTCTATGGAAAAACATGTTTTTGTCACGTGCAGCTTGTCCTTGTAATTATAATCAGCTTGAACTCACGAGAACTTTACTCAGGTTGCCCTCCTTAACCCTAAGAGTCTAAATTGCCTGGTACTCTGAATAAAGTTGGCTAGTGCATGAGACCTTAGTCCACCTCATTTCTAGGCCCCATTCTTCCATGTTCATGCTGCCAAAAAGAGCAATAAACAGTTCAGTATCTCAGAAGGTAATGGTATTTGAAGATAGGACCTTTAAAGATGTAATTAGATTAATATGAGATCATTAAATGAGCTCCAATCCAGTATAAATATTGTTCTTATCGTTAAAGATGTGACATGTGAAGATGGAGAGAGAATAGCCAATGACAACACATGAAGCCCTCCCTCATCTCTCCATTCTCAAGTTCTTCTTAACCTAGTGCACAGTATACACGGCAGCCTTTTCCAGAGTCATGATTTTCTATGTTTCACATCAATCCTCAAAAGTATTTTCTGTTTCTCATTGTCAAAACTACAAAATACATTTTTTTTTCACCATAGAGTTAAGGAGAGAAGATAGTGTATTCTTAGTCAGTAGTTGGCGAAACAATGAATGAATCTAAACCAAACCTTCTTATTGAAAATTAGATTTTATCACACAAAATTGATATAAAACTAGAGAAGAACTAATTGGCCTACCTTCATGACTACCCCATCCAAAGCACTCAAAGTTTTGTATTTTTCCGCATTGTTACTTATGTCATTTGCCTTCTATTTTCTTTCAAAATAAATGACTTATTTTGACCTAAAAAAAAAGAAAAATGAAAGAAAATTAGATTTTATAACCACATGCCTCTAATTATGTTAGTGGAGAGTAGACCGACTGTGGGCATCCCAACACACAAGATTTGGTCACCTGATACCTCAATGGTACACAGATAAGTGGTGTTGGATTAGGAGGGAGAACTATTCAGTATGGCCACAGCAGAAAGTACCACAAGGATTGCTGTCTTAAGCTCTTTCTCTAAATACTGACGGTAGCACTAGGAGTATACGGACTGTCCAGACAGAAGAGTGGAAGAGGACAACAGGACACATACATAGTCATGTGGTGTTGTCAAACAGTTGCTCCCTTGACTGTGATCTCAGGGTCAATCCCAATGAGTCCTTCTGACACCAGGAAAAGCATGATTGCTTGAGTGGAAGGAAGCTATTAGTTCCCATCAGAAGATAACTGCTCCTCTTGGGGGATTGACTCCAGTTCCCAAGATTCAGTGATTTGTGTGAAATGTTTGCTGCACCTGGAATCATGAAAATATTTTTATCTTACTCTTATCTTAGTGTGTTCAGCCTTGGAGTGGGAAGAGATGAAGCTATATTGGGGAAATTTAGAAATGTTCAACATCATGATGAACATGCCTTAAATGACTAGCATGTCTCAACTGAAGTTGCAGGTTGAAAAGGAGACAGGTACATTAGAAAAGTGGAGATGTGAAGCTTTTGTCTCGTTTTCAGCTACTCACTGGGCATCTCCAACCCAAGAATGGAGTCAATGACTCTAACAAGTCTACTGAAAGTCTTTATTATAGCCACACTATGTCATCCACGTAGACAAGCATCTTTCATCTGGGCATGACAACACACAATTATGATCCTGTACTCATGAGGCAGAAGCAAGTGGGTCATAGGTTCAAGGTTAGCCTGGGCACACAGTAAGATCTTGTCTCAAAACGAAACACAAAATAGCAACAACAAAGCCTTAAATCCTGCCCCGTAGCATGTCAACCCATTCTCGCCTCCGTCCTTCCTCCTCATAGTGAAGCCCTTCCTACCTTTCTGATAACTGTCTACACAGAAGCTCAATTCTGGCTCCATTTCCCAAGGGAATTTTCCCAGACAAGACTTCTTCCAGATGTCTTTGAAACCATTTGCCTGAGCCATTTATTTGCTACTTTGGAATGTGCTACTGGAAATTGTTATCTTTTGATTAATATGCTTTGTCTTTCCAAGCAGGGCTACCCATAATTTATCAGCTCCCATGAAACCAGAGCTACAGTTGTTAGCTCTCATACAATAATTACTTAGAGTGCTGAGACAATGCATTTGAAAGCAAAAACAACATTTGTTCCCAGTAGGTATGGATGACACATTCCTATGTCTCTCTCCATTGCTTGCCGAACAAGGGATCAGACAGGAAATCACAAGGCAGGGGCCCTGGCTAGCATGGTAATGAATCCGCAACACACCGATCAGCATCTCCTTTCCCATCAACATGACCAAGTTACACATTCATTTGCGGGAGCAGCCCCATCAGCTGCCACAAAAGTGTTCATTGTTTATTTGCTTTTGTTATTAAAGATTTGGGCACATTTAGATTGGGAAGTAGGGAAAATGGTTTAGGTGGTCTTCCTGGATTCTTTGTGCTAAACTGAAAAGGGTCCTTCAAGTGGAATTCTTGATGACTGTCAAGAATGGGAGAGGGATCGAATAGGATGCTACCATCTCATTCCACAGTATGACCATCCACTCCATTCTACATTCAGAAGCCAAGGAGGAGAAACAATATACTTACTACAGGACTCAGCAACTAAAGAGCTCACCGACTCAGAAAAGGTAAGCTTGCTCCCATGCTCTCACCCATTAAAAAACAAAAAAGCAAGCAAACAAAGAACAACAAAAACTGAAGCCCTTATAGCCTTTGCACGCAAGATGAAGTCTCCTCCCCTCCAGTATGCCACAGCCTCCTTGTTGACATTCTTTTTTCCAGTTTCATGTGAGTACACATGCATGTGGTGGCCTGAGGTTAATGTTGGTAATCACCTCTGACTGTTCTTCTACCTTATTCAGTGAAAGAGTCTCTCAGTCAAATGCAGAGTACCCAATATGACTGGTCCCGCTAGCCAGAATGATTTGGGGGAATCCCCTTGTCTCTGCCTCCTGAGGCTGGGGTTACAGGTAGAACAGCACACCCACCAGCATTTACATTGATTCTGGGGATCCAAATTTTAGGTCTTCAGGGCAAGTACTAACCACCTGGTCATCTTCCCAGGTCCATTGTTGACATTCTGCTATGCTATCTATCATAATGTATTCAATCCTTATTTGTCTGTCTGTAGCAAATGGAATATAATATCCTCAACACCAGGAATTTTTATCCCTATGATTTCAGTTCTTAAAGGACTATCCAGCAAAGAGGAGGCCTGTAGTATTTCCACTGAATAAAAATCTTAGGACTTCTTGTTATTTTTCAACTTCAAATCATCATAAAACCATTTCACAAGACATAGGATGAGATTCTACACACATACAGGGACAGAGAGACCTACAACAGACAAAGACAGAGAAGAGGAAAAATGGGATAGTCCCAGGAGGGTGAGATGCAGCTGCAAGCCAAAGAACCCCCTCAGTCACTAGACATGGGAACAGATTACAGGCAAGTGAAGCTGTGCTAAAATGTTGATTTCAGCCCCGTGACACAGACTCTGGATTTTCAGCCTCCAGAACTGGAGAATAAGTTTCTATTATTTTAATCAATGGCGTTTATGATAATCTGCCATAGCAACCACAGGAAACCAACACAGTGGGTAGCTACCCAGAATATCACAAACCTGTCAGTCACCATTCAAAGCCAGGTGCTTTGGTTTTAAAGCCCAGGCACGTTTCCCTTGTCAGTCAGGGATGCTTGGAACATGGCCTTGTTTCTGGTCATGAGCTCTTAGAAGCATCCTTATCCTTTCCTATCTACAGTGAACAGGGTGTTGACTTACACGTTCCCCCTTGACACTGAACATAGCTTCATGTGACAGCCCCAGCAGTATATGAATAACTGGGCATGTATTTTAGTGCTCTCAACTTTAGGAAATAGATGTAATTATTATTCCCTTTACAAATGGAAATAAAGGAAGGTGAATTATCCAACCAAGATCCCACATACTTGAACCTGTGGCATAGGTAATAAATTGTGCAGGCTAGTGGGTTTTTTTTTTTTTTGGAAAACTTTAACTATGCTCAATCTTCCTCCCATATCAGCTTCTCATCTCCTTAGATTTTCCTCATGCATCTCATAAAGTATCTTGTCTAATACAAGTGAGGCATGAATTACCTAAGGCCTCGGCAATATTAAAGCAGATGGAAAAGATAACAGAGTGAAATTATTTACTCATGCTTGACAAGCTAAGTGGCAGTTCAAGTTGGGACGGAGTTGAAGAAAAAAATAGAATGTGCGCGCCTCTTCTGCCTCTTAGTCCAGAAATTGATTTCAGAGCTGAGAGAAAGAGAAGGATCGCATGGACTGGAATGGGGGGGCCACTGAGAGACCTTCAAGTTTCCTGGTGTAAGACCCTGCACCGGAGTGACACCAATCTCATGTCCCTGAGACTGTGATATCAGGAGTGAAGTCTGTCTCATCCACCTGACAGAGGCAGTCACCTCCCTCCCTTCCAATGACGCGTGTCCGTCATGTAAGGAACCAGAATGACTGAAAAGGATAGCGGGGCCCTCCTTGGCAACAGGAAGACTAGGAGACAGGAATTAAGAGAGCCTCTAGGAGTGAACAGACTCATTGTTTGGGCTCCCAGGACTCCGTCCCCACCCCTACCACTATGGAAATCAGCAACCAGCTGTTGGAAAAGTATTTGCCCAACGGTTCTATCGGACACCGGCTTGCCTATGTCAGCAATCTGCTATGATGGTGATGCTCATTTCTAGTTATCATCTTCGAGGTCTGCCATAATACTCAGAGGCTTTGCTGTTCAGCGTGTGAGTTGAGCACGCACCTTCCCGTGGAGGTGTTCAGGGTCACCCTGCTGATATTTCTACCTCGCCTCATTCTCTTCTCACAGATGATTCATTAGCAAGCCAATCGCCGCCACGGAGCAGCATAGGCGTGCTGGCCTCACTTTTTTTTCTTCTCCCAGCAGCACAGGTCTTGTCCATTTAACCCAGTGCCAGGCCCAGCAACGGTTTAAGTGCTAGAAAGGGCAAAGCACCAATTACCACCCATAAGGCTTGATCTGCAGGGTGAGGAGGAAATAGCAAGTTTGACCTTTTAGACTTATGCTAATGTGTAGGTCAGTAGCCACTTAGCCAAAGACCTTTCTCTGAACCCCCTCACAAAATGAACAGCATCTCCTACCATGGGCAAACATTTTCCCAGGGAATCAGAGCCAAGACATCTATATGTTTATTTCTAAAATATTAATTTTGTTTTCACTTAGTGAGGGTAACTAGGGGAGTTCAGAAAGGGAGAAACAGAGGATGCTGACATGATTGAGCAGCAAGCTCTAAGTGACCCTTTGGTCAGAATAGCACAATATGTTCTTTTATTTACCTGCATCCCACAGGTAGGCTAGCTAGGCCTCCACAGCATGTTATGGGTCCATCCCCAAATCAAGTACCAAGTAAGTGAACTTGTATTGCTGTCCTTCAAGAAGTGGTTAGTCCTCGTCCTGATGCCCTCTTGTGCCTCTCCTTAGATGTTTGCAGAGCATTAGATCATTGCAACTCACAAGCAAGGCCAAGCAAGGCCACATCTCTGCTTTTCAGAATTCCAGGGTTTCTGACCCGTGGGAATCATTATCATCTGAGCTCATCTTGGGTGAGACTTGGAGCGGAAGCCTCTAGACACAGCTGAGCCTGTCTTCACACCGCCCCTCTGTTGTCCTCCAAAAGAAGGTTGCTTTGAAGCCCTCCAACCTAGATTGGAAGCCCCTCCTAGTGTCCCTAGGATGGATTTTTCTCGTAATTAGCAGTAGTAGCATTTACTAAGTCCCTATACTGCATGAGATTGTGAAGTTGCTTGACGTGTGTATGCAACTAACAGAAACACCTCAAGGGTACCTAGCCATTGCCCGTGCTCTTCCTCAGCTACAAATACTGCAGAGGAGATGCGCACCTGACTTGAACTTTTGAGTGTCAACCTGCTGAGGAAATACAAGTAGAGCAGAAACTGTACCCTCAGAGAAGCTTTGGCAGGAGGAGGACCAAGTCAGAGCATGAGCAGCAGATGGGGCTTGAGAGCCAAGATTGAAAGACCCAGGATGCATCCAAACTCTAAATCATTATTGACTGAGCTCCATACTGTCTTAACGGCTAATACTACCTCTTGGTTCCACTTCAAAATGCATATTAAAGCAAGCAACACTGGGAAGACCAGAGGGGCTAGCATAGTAAACTACCCATAACTTAGTAATCGTTATACATTAATTATTCAGGAGCCCAAGCTACTCTTTGCAAACATTAAAACCAGTGACAGCAAAGAAATAAGCCTCCCCTTTGGAGTCTAGGAAGGAGGAGTGTTATTTGGGGTTGACGCTGCCGTGATATTTAGCAAAGCATGACAGCTTTAGTAGATAAATAACGGAATGTAGTACCATGCAAACTGTTAGCAATGTATTGGAAGACTCAAGTATTCCCTGCAGGACATTTACATTGGATTTGCTATGATTGCAATATCTGCACAGTGATGCATTGCGTGTTTTATTCTCTTTATTATATGTTTTCATTACTTTGTGTGTTGGAATGTAATAAAGAAAGCCGGAGCAATAAAGGCTGATTGATAGTAATAATTCTGCAAAGATGCAACTTCCTCTCTAAAGCATTTCTGGAGTTGGAGGAACCAATGGCCTCGGATCATCTGTTCCTTTGTTAAGGTTTTATCTTCCTTTCTGATAAAGGGATGGTAATGGGTACAGAAACAGCTTTTCGTGACAGCTGGCCTTTCGCGGTGAACGAAGAGGAAGGTGGGAGGGAACAGATCCCATTTATAATGTGCAGCCTTGCACATGCTCCAGTTTGCTGTTTGCTTCCTTCCTTTTGTCTGCTGCAACTCAAATATCAGATGCTGTGTTTGAAACGAGCATCAAGTCTTTGTGTTTCCTTTGTTTTGCTCTGTTTTGTGTAAGGAGCAGTATCATTTGGGTTCAGTGTTGGGTAGCTTTCTCTGACTATAAGAAATATCTGAGGCTATCAACTCTCACAGAGAAGCAGCTGACTTGGGCTCCTGGCTTTGGTTGATGCCTCATAATAAAACAGATGCTTGCTGTGAGGCCGCGAAGCTGCAGTTCCTCCTGGCGAGGGTGCACGACAGACCACAGCCACTCACCTGTTGCAGGGAACTAGACAGAGAAACAGAAGAGGCTGAGACCCTGCAGTCCTCATAAGAACCTGCCCTAAAGTCATGACACACCTCCCACTGGGCCTCACCTTTCAGTTTCTGCTTGTGCTGACCTTGGTTGTCAGCATCCATCAGATCAGCCTGTGGGTCCTTCTTAATTGCTAATCAATGTAGAAGGGTCCAGCCCACTGTAGACAACGCTATCCCTAGACAGGTGGGTTTCGGATTTATTTTTATTTTCTTCTTAAGTAACAATAAAATCCTGGAAGAAAGCTTGTGAGCACCACTCTGGCTTCGGCTTCAGTGTCCACCTCCAGGTTCCTGTCTCCCGTTCCCATGCAGACTTCCCTTGATGATGGTTTTGAGAGTCAAATAAATGCTTTGTTCCCCAAGTTATTTTCCGTCAGTGGTTTATCACACCCACAGAGGGCAAACTAGGACCCCACCACTTCCCAAAAGTGCCATAGTGGTGACCAGGCCTTTGCCACATGAACTCTAGCACATACTTAAGACCCAAACCATGGCAGGTTTCCACAGCTTCTCCTAGCCTCTAACATTCGTGTAAAGTTTCTCTAAGCAATTTTCACTAGTGATTCTGTCTTAGTTAAGATTTCTATTGTTGTGAAGAGACCCCACGACCACCACAGCAACCCTTACAAGGAAAACTTTTCACTGGGGTGGCTCCCTTACAGAGTCAGTGGGTTAGTCCTTTATCATCGTGGGGCAGAGCAGGGTGGCATGAAAGAAGACATGGCGCTGGCTACATCTTGATATGTAGGCCACAGGAAGTGGACTCAGTGTCACAGAGATGGAAGCTTGAACAGAAGAGTCCTCAAAACCCACCCCCACTGTGACATACTTTCCCCTCCAACAAGGCCACACCTATTTAACAAGGCCATACCTCCTAATAATGATACTCCCTTTGGTGGGGCATCTTCTTCCAAACCACCACAGACTCCTCATCTACTGGAACCAGAGCGTGTGTGTGTGTGTGTGTGTGTGTGTGCGCGCGCGCGCGTGTGTGTTCTCAACTAATATAAAAAAAGCTTTTGTCATAGCTGAGCATGTGTGCTGAACTCGTGACAGACAGAGTCCCCAAGGCTAAGACTTTGCACAGTGGCCTTGTTTAGAGCATATGGTTGATCTGTGATTGGGCTGGAAACACAGCATTTCTCTGGGGTGTTGGAGAGAGGTGCTGTCTGCAGAAACTGAATGAAACAGCTTCACTAGGGATGCTAAAAAGCCAGAGGAGAGGGAGCTTTGCTGAGATGGAGAAAATGAAATCACAGCACCAGGATGTCAGCACTGCCCACCTCAACCTGTGCCATGCAGCCAATGGCCAGTGGGCACATTAAGGTCAGGATGCCTGGCAACACATTCCAACTCCCCAAGAGTTTGTGTCGGTGGGGCAGAGAGATGAAGAGGCACGTGGCCTCTCTGGGGGAAGAGGGTGTCTGCATCTTCATCTCCGAGAAGGTCATTGCTGTTATTGACAAGGGGAGGCACAGCTACAAGATTCCAAAGTCAGCCCCACCAGCTAGCAGGGCTGTGCACCTGCTGAGGCCCCTCAGGAACACATGGGGGAGATTTTTGCAGGGAATTGAGTTCTTGCATTATGTAGGTGTGGGCATGAGTTAGCAGAACTTGGGCAATAAACATTAAGTGCTTTTATTTGTACCTCCAAACTGATGAGGCCTGGGGGAAATGGGTTATTTGTGAAATAAAGGGCAAATTCCATTTGTGATTACAAAGGGCAGGCAGCCATTCAGCATAGGGTTTTCTAAAAAGCCCAAACAATAGAAACAAGCACATTAATGGGACAGAACAATGTTGTATTTGGGTCAGGCCAGTGAGTCATTCCACAGAGGGAAGCCATTACAGAGGGAGACATAAAGGATAAAAGTGCTTGGGGATCATGTCACACTGGGAGGGCAGTACTGGCAAAACACTCGCCACATGAGAATGAACCAGAAAGCCTGCTAAAGTGCAGACCACAGGGCTGCACACCCCAGAGGGACCAGCTTGGATGCTTTCAGACAGACGCCACCTGAGTCTGCATGGACAGCCTAGATGCCAGATCATTGACAAAGGACTCATCCTGTGTCCAGAAGAGGTGGAAGGCAGAGAGTGGTGGGAAAGGCTGTGGTAACCAACAAATGGAGCAGAAAAGAGAGAGTTAAGAGAAGCAGAGAAAAAGAAAATGAGATATGTACAGGGCTGTGGGAAAACTGGGTATTGAATCTCAGCTTTTGCATAGTGCCTGGAATCTAATGCCTAGACAGTGAAGGAAGGGCTCTGGAGAAAACTCTGTTGGGTCATTTGTTCCAGGAGATTCTGTGCCTCCTGTGCCGGTATGTTTCCATGGATGCCAGATGAGCTTCTAAACATGAGGGTCCTGCAGGTCCAGCTCACAAAGGTCTGTGTTTCTTCAGAGGTTTTATTCCTCAGAAGAGCTGTGTGAGCACACAGGAAGCTGAGGCAGGAGGGATGAGATCTGGGGGCAAGCCTGGGCTAGAGAGCAAGTTCAAGGACAGCCTGGGATAGTCAGAAAGATCCTGTTTCAAAAACAAAAGGAAGTAAGGGAGGGAGGAAGAGAGAGCCTTGAGGGAGGCAGGCAGGCAAAATGAACGTTAGTTGAAGAGGCAATCTAGTATCTAAGAGGAGCTGTACTCATAAGCTGGGTGACATTGGGGAAATAATGCTACCTCGTGGGACATTTATGTGTTCAAAAAACTAGAGATAATATTACACATTTACAAACTGTTTTAATTTGATTTTCTTTCTTCTTATTATTTGTGTGTGCACACATGGACACATATGTGAACACGCAGACCTACTCAAGATAGGGGCACCTGTGAGGTCAGACAATAACTCTTGTGCTGGGTGCATAGATGTTAACAATCACAATGTCTTCTTGGTGGATGGTTTCATTGATGAGTATTTAGTGTTTTTTTTTTTTTTTAGCTCTTCTGACTAGGTTTGGTTTGAAGTCTCTTTCGTCAGATATTAAAATGGCTATGTCAGCTTGATTCTTAGTTCTATTTGCTTGGAAATATCTTCTTCCCTCCTTTAACCCTGAGATAATGTCTATCCTTGATGTTAAGTTGTGTTTCTTGGCTGCAGCAGCAGGGTGGATCTTGTTTTCTCATCTGTTCTGTTGGTCTCATCTATCTTTTCGGGGAGAATTAAGACCATTGATATTGACAGATATCAATGAGCAATGTTTGTTCATTCCTGCTATTATGTTCGTGTATTTTTGTTGTTGTTTCTTTTTCCCCCTCTTTTGATATGCTGGTCTGGGATTATTTATTCTTGTGTTTTCTTAGGTGTAGTTAACTTCTTTAGGTTGAAGTTTTCTTTCTTTCTTTTTTTGCCTTCGATGGGGCTAGATTTGTAGATAGATACCGCTTAAATTTGATTTTAGCATGGAATGCCTTTTTCTCCTCCATCTATTGTGATTAAAAGATTTGTTGGCTATAGTAGTCTGGACTGTCATCTATGGTCCCTTAGAGTTTATACAATATTTGTCCAAGCCCTTCTGGCTTTTAGAGTCTCCATTGAGAAGTCAGGTGTAATTCTATGAAGTTTGCCTTTATATGCTACTTGGTTTTTTCCTTGAAGTTTTTAACATTCTTTTTTTTTTTGTTCTGAATATTTAGTGTTTTGATTATTATATGCTGAGGGGACTTTTTTCCTAGTCCAGTCTATTTGGTGTTCTGTATCCTTCTTGTACCTTGATAGGCATGTTTTTTTCTTTATGTTGGTGAAATTTTCTTCTGTGAGTTTGTTGAAAATATTTTCTGTGCCCTTGAGTTGGGTTTTTTCTCCTTCCTCTATTCCTATTGTTCTTAGATTTGATTTTCTCATAGTGTCTCAGATTTCCTGGGTATTTTATGCTTGGAGATTTTTAGATTTAAATTTTCTGGTCCAGTTTTTTTTTTTTTTGGTGTAAAGTTCCAAAATTCAATTCAACCCCCATTTAAAGACAATTAAGGGTGCTGCTTAGCTGGGTCAGCAGGTAAAGGTGCTGCCACCCCTGGTGACCCAAGTTTTGCTATACATGGTAGAAGAAGAGAACCAACTCCTGCAATTTGTCTCTGACTTCTCTGTGCTGTGGCATGTGACTCTCCTCCCAAACAAATGAATAAATGTCCAATGAAAGGGAAAAAAAGGCTTTAAACGTACTCAAGGTCCTGACCCCAGCAGACTTCACCATTTCCTCTTGAGAACCCCCTCTTCCTCCACTTATCTTTGCTGACATCCTCGATTCTCAGTAGCTGATTAAATCTCTCTTTTTATGAAAACAATATGTCACCATGAAAACACAATAAACTAAAATCCGGTTGTGTGTTTGTGTTGCAAGGAACCGCTTGTTCGTCCTGGCTGCCCAGAACCGAAATAATCACACAGAAACTGTATTAATTAAATCATTGCTTGGCCCATTAGCTCTAGCTCCTTATTGACTAACTCTTATATTAATTTAACCCATTTCTATTAACCTGTGTATCACCATGTGACAGTGGCTTACTGGGTAAAATTTCCAGCATCTGTCTCTGGTGGCTCCATGGCTTCTCTCTCTGATTCTACTTTCCTCCTCCCAGAATTCCATCTTCCCCACCTACCTAAGTTCTGCCCTATCAACAGGCCAAGGCAGTTTCTTTATTCATTAACCAATGAAAGCAACACATAGAAGGACCTCTCATAGCGCGTGTGTGTGTGTGTGTGTGTGTGTGTGTGTGTGTGTGTGTATAGTTTTTGTTCAATACATGCGTTTACAGAACGAGTTCAAAGTTTCAGGACATGGAATGTATCTGTTGAAACAAAAATCACTAAAAGAGATAGGAAAAATCAAAGCAAATATATCAGTAACGCAATCAATATAAACGAATTCAGTTGGAAGATCTAAAAAAGTAAACTACATAGTTTTTTAATCGCATAGGAAACAGATTTATGGACTGCATATTTTTAAAATTCCACAGAAGACTTAAAAGTAAATGGTCATAAAAATATTCATCAGTCATGCACTAAACGGAAGAAATCTGATACCTCTGAATTAATATCAGGCAAAAATAGGCTTTAAGAGAATGTTGATTTAATGGAGGTTTCTGCATAGTAATATCAGTTTTCCAGAAAGACATAAAAACTAAACATTTATACAAATAATTAAACACACAATAAAATGTACTTGAAACTTTTTTTTAAAAAAGTCACAGAGTCACAGGTATTGAATGAAAACAGAAATTTATAAATCCAACAGACAGGAAGGGTTTATCTCTCTTGATTATTCGAAGATTAAGCAACCAACCAATGTGTATACAGAATATTTGAAAGACAGAACAAATGACCGTTATATAATAGTGCATATTTATAAAAGATAGCTAGGAAATAAATGTTGCACTCAAGCGTATGTGGACTACCTATAAAAGCTGATCTTACAAATGTCTCAATAAGCTTTTTGAAGACTCCTATCATCATCTGAATTGACTGATTTAGTTAAAATAGTCATCAGTGTTCTGTGACTTTTAAATATTTATTTATTTTAGAGTATGGGTGTGTGGTCTGCATGCATATCTGTGTACAACATGCATGCCTGGTGTCCATGGAACCCAGAAGAGGGTATGGATCCCCAGCGACTGGAGTTACACCTGGTCGTAAAGCACCACATGGATGCTGGGACTTGAACCTGAATCCCTCTGGCAATGCACCAATACTTTCCACCACTGAGCCATCTCTCCAGTCCCAGTTCTGTTTATGGCCATTTGGAAAATAAAAAATGCACTTCTAAATAATTCATAATCCAAAGGTGGAATCATATTTAATAATTAAAATAACAAAAACTACAAATAAAAATTTGGAAAAAAAAGTGAGAGGGGTATGAAAACAAACTGTAATGGTATTTCCACCAGAGAAAAAGTAAGGTTTTCTGTCAATGAACCAAGAATCAAATCTAAACTTATACAAACAAAAGTCTATGAGGGGCTGGAGAGATGGCTCGGTGGTTAAGAGTACTTATTGTGCTGATGTAGGACCAAACCCTAGACTTGCTGTATGGTGACTCATAATCAGGATCTCATACCCTCTTCTGATCACTGAGGGCACCTGTGCATGTGGGACCTTGTGCAGGCACGCACACATCCATGTAACTAAAAATAAAATAATCCATCTTGCTAAAAAAGAAGAAGAGACATTTAAGAACAAGGAAATAAGCGAAAACAAAATAATAAAGACAGGCAGAAATGGTAACTAATAGAAAAAAAAATGTCATTAATGAAGATGATTAACAAAGCAAAACGGTTATCATCTATTTTACCTAATTTTAAAAATATTGTTCTGAACCAGATGGTGGTGGCGCACACCTTTAATCCCAGCTCTTGGGACAGAGAGGCAGGCAGAACTCTGTGTGTTCGAGTTCAGCCTGGTACAGAGTGAGTTTCAGGACAGCCACAGCAGTTACACAGAGAATTCCTGGTAAAAGCTAACAATGACATTTTGTCAATAAATTGGAAAAGTAGGGAAAAAATGACAAGCTCCCTAAAATAGTTAAATTACTGACATTTCATGTGAAAAAAAGCAGAAAACTTGAAACAGCCTGTGTTCATTAAGAAAGCAGAATCCTCTTTAAAACTGCAGTACAGACAATCCCAGCCCCAGAAGACATGCAAGTCTTTGCAAGTTCCAATAAAGAATTAACAAACAACTGACCCCCAAATCAAATGTACCTCCTCCTGGGGTTTAGCCAAGAAATGATCTTCTGGGCGTGGGGCTGGGGCTCAGCATAGAGCCAGGGGCTGCCTGGCGTGTGTGCAGCAGCCTTGGAGTCTGCTTTCTGCTCTGCAAGAGGGGGTAGGACAACGTATTTTCTAACTATAGGTATAAGGCAATTCCAAATTGTTTTGAAAATTAAAGTTTTATCTATCATATTTAAATCACACACATTTAGAATCAATTTAGCCTACCCTATGAATATGGATATAATTTCATGGCTTTTCATATCCATTCTTTTCTCTATCACAATGATTACTTATCCATGCCTCCTTCTAGCGACAAGATTATGATGGCATTTAAGAATAAATTTTAGTGTGTCTGCTTAAGGATACAGCACAATGCTATAGGATACGATAAGCTAACATGGTTACTATACAATATTCATCATCTGGTATAGCTGGCCCTCTATTTCCTTGAGGCCAGAGCAGATATAATTTAGACTTGAGCAATTTTTGAAGATTTCTAATTATAATATTTAATACCATGCAAATAGTGGCAAGAAAAATCGCACATATTCTGTCCAGATGCAGCCCCTCCTGACCCCACTGCCTTCTTGTCTCTGGTTTCTCTGTCCTTTGTCTCCCACAGAGATGCCCTCTTCTCCCTTCTCATGTGTTCGCTTGCCCCATCCACCTGTTTTTAAAGACTCCTTGTCAGAGTTTCTTAAACCCCTTTCTGGTTTTTGGTAGTTTAGCAAATTATCATGTATACCTCCTCTTCGCCCCCTTCTGCTACCCACAGTGCATTTCTTCAGGAGGACCATTTGGTTCCCTTTTAGCAATTTAAATTCAGTTAAAAATTTTCACTTACACTCTCTTGTGGATTTTATTGGAATTTCTTTCTTTTTAAATATTTATTTTTATTTATTTGTTGTGTGTGCATATGTGCATACCTTGTGTGTGTGGGTGCCTTAGAGGTCAGCAGAGGGCATTGGATCCTCCTGAACTGGGGTTATAGGTGAATGTGAGCTGCCTATAGGGGTGCTGGGAGCCCACCTCAGGTGTCTGGAAGAGCAGCAAGGGCTCCAGCTGAAATTTCCTTTATGATGTCTGTGGGTTTGATAAAACCTAACATCTATCAGTTGTTTGTGTGAAGATGTGAAGACACAAGAACCGACATTTCTGGAGACCAAGGATTTCTGCCTTGGCTCAGAAACACACAAATCTTGCCAGAGTTTTTAGGTTACCTTAGAGACTTCAGATCCCAGACTATAACTCCTAAGATTCCAAAAGCCCCATGAAGTTTGAAGTTGGCAAGCATTCCTCTGCCATCACGGGAGTCAAGTTCCTGGTATCATTCTTGTTTATTTCCTCTTTCTGGTCCTCCCTCAGACTGATACCCTAGGAGATCAGCGATGCGTTAGGAATCCCGTGTCTCATCGGCACCATCCTCCTTCTCGGGATTTGGAAACTGTTAAGGGCTGTTGGCTCTGAAGCCTGTTGGTTTCTTCTACACTGGAAACAGAGTGGAGGGGGATCTCAGCTCCTCTGTCACTAGAAATTGAACTTGACTAATAGAACTTACACCTTGTCCAGACCACCTGCATCGCCAGCCTGGCAAACTCAGTGTCACCTAGACAGGAGTGAATGGGGCTGGTATACACATCACACTCTTCCATCAGTCAGTCTGCCACATCTGTCACAGCTGGCTATACAAAGTGCAGGCATGTGCACCCATTTTGTGTTTATTCTTTATCATAATATCCATAGGTGTTATGATGGATTTGATAGTATCTAAAAATAGACATTCTTCCTTTGTTGAGCTAAAGACAAAAGTTTCCTTAAATTACAATAGTAAAAGAAGCAATGTAGCATCCATCTGTCTGTGGATAAGACTTTCTATCAAGATTGGGAATTTATAGGGGCTGGAGAGATGGCTCTGGGATTAAAGATCATTGGTTGCTCTTCCAGAGGTCCTGAGTTCTATTCCCAGCAACCATATGGAGGCTCACAACCATCTATAGAGGGATCTGATGCTGTCTTCTGACATAAAAATGTACATGCAGATAGAAAACTCATATAAATAAATAAGTCTTAAAAAAAGATTGGGAACTCATAGCAATCATGTGAGAAGAGAGGTCACATTTTCTCTCTACGTAGGACTTCTGTACTGCAGTGTAGACATAAGGTTTGGGCGTCTAACTTGGGACAATTATCACATGATTTTATTTCAATTTATTCTTCATTAAATGGAATTATTCATGTCTTCTATTTTACATATGTGTGCATGCCGGTACCCTTTGGTAGAGTAACTTCTTTGGGAAACATTTCCCGAAGTTTCTACGAGTCTAGAATTGATTGAGTAATATGCCTCACTTAATTTCCTATGAGGGGCAAAAAGTCATAGGACACACAGAATTGATAGGCTACCTGACCTGGGCATGAGGATTAAGGTTAGTTTTGTGTTTTTTTCTTCTATCTTTTTTTTTAAAAAAATTATTTAGTGCTTATTCATGTGTCTGTGTATGTTTATATGTGAGTGTGTGTGTGTGTGTGTGTGTGTGTGTGTGTGTGTGTGTGTGTATACCCATGGTGGCCAGACGGGGCATCAGATCTCCTGGAACTGGAGTTACAGGTAGTTGTGAACTGTCTGCGGTGGGTACTAGCAACTGAACTCAGGTCCTCTGCAAAAAGCAGCAATGCTCTTAACAGCTGAGCCAAATCTTTGCCACAGGAAGGAACATTACCCTTCAGCAAAATGAGTCAGACAGAAAAAGACAAATGTCACGTGTTTTCTCTCATTAGTAATCTATACTCTGAAAAAGGACATGAAAGTAGAGACCATCTGGAAAGAGGGGGAAGAGGAGGACAAGAGAGAGCGGTGCAATCCAAACATACTACAGCAGTCTATACACGCACGGAAATATCATCGTTAAACCCATTAGTTTGCATAATTAATGCAAACGAGTAAAAATCAACGAAAGGGTCACTGTATTAGAAACTCTTTGTGGCACTGCTGAAGCACCATGGTGCTTGCAGCTTATGGAAGAAATGGTTTATTTTGGCATGGTTCCAGAGGGAGAGTGTATGATGGTGGGGGGAGCAGGAGCTATGATCCAGAGTAGCGAGATGAGAGAGCATAACTTCAATCACAAACACAAGGCAGAGAGAAATCTGGAAGTGAGGTAAGACTAAACCTTGATCCCTGGATTTCCCCCAAGGCTCTTTCTCCTAAAGGTGTTCTAACCTCCGCAAACAGGCACCACCCAACTGCGGACCAAGTGTTCAAACGGGTGAGCCTATGGGGGACGTTTCTTCTTCAGTCCACTGTAGTCACAAGACAAATTGTGAATGTCAAGATCTACAGATATTATTTCAATACGTTTATTATAAGTTAATAAAATCAATGAAGTCTTTAAATTTGGAAGGCATGTATGGACTTCTATAATATTATAGAAAATATACTTATGTAATATCATATGACAAGAAGAACTGTATGGGCTTATATAAATTACCCTCTCCAATTCTTTGCCCTCTTACTTAAAATGAGGATAACCGACATCATAAGTGCTAATTATGTCCCAGCTTCTTCCATCTTCCTCAGTAGGAAGTGAACTGAATTCAACTGAATTGGGCAATGGTTATTTCCTGCATCCAGGTATTGTGTCCACACCCTAACTGACATGGATGAGACTCCACAGGTACAGAGTCAGGAGGCGAGGCTTCCGGTGTTTGCAGAAGTGTATGCTGCGTGCACACCACCTCTGGATGGATTCCTTCCACATCAGGCTCATCTCTGGTCTCACAAAACTGCATTTTCAGCAAAACCACTCAGCATCCTGAGCCAACCAGAAAACTGAGGTCTTCCCTGCCCCTCTCCGGCTGCCTAGACAGAATGCAAATACAGCCTAAACATCTCAAAGGCAAAAAGTCAACATAGTCAAAAAAAAAAAACAACAACAACAAAAGAATAAATAAAGCAGTAAAGGAATGCACTGGCACTGCTGCTTTGCACAAAGCAGACCTTCGAGCTTTGAGGCTGAGTCACCTCTTCGGCTGTGTCAGAATTGGGCACTCTCTCCATCCAACCCTGGGAAGCAGCAAAAAGCCTTCAGTCCTGCATATGCTAAGCCAAGGTCAGCCCTGGACAACTGAGAAAGACAAAGATAAAAGTTGTGAGGCAGAAATCGCATACCACCCTTTGCCAACTCTTGCTTTTCAAACTCAGAACTGCAAGCCGAGCCATATGGTTCCACACACCTTTTTGACTAATGCTTTTTCTCATGGGAAATGGCTCAATCAGGCATTCATTTGTGCTGCCGGGGATGGCTGAGTTTTTCTAAAAGCCCTCTGCCCTGCCAAGCCTACACACTTTCTGCTGAAGGAAAACCTTGCGAGAAAAGGCACATTCAAGAGTCATTAGTAGTCATACTCGTAAGCCTTCACACTTAGCCACAGCTTTCCGAGCAGGCTTCCCTGTGGTTCCTAAATTTTTCTTCTTGCTGAGATTTCCCAGCATGCTCTAGGATTATCAAGCAAAGCCAAATATTAAGAGGAAAATTTTGAAAATCCTTCAGTGCCTAGGGTGGAATCAAATCAGAGGAGCTCTTCACTCTGGCACCAGGCAGCTGAGCTACAAACACTGACCCAGCCCACGCTGAGACCATCATCGTGAGCAGAAGCCCAGAATGCAGCTTGAATACATTGCAGACTCACAAATGGGGGGAAATGAAGTCTATAAAACAGTGGGAACATTTGCAGAAATAAAAGTTAATATTTATTCCGGGCATTCATCTGGACGTGATGTTGAGATGTTTCTCCCTCAGTGTTTCTTTCAGCCCTCAAGGCTCACACACACACACACACACGGGCATTCATCTGGACGTGATGTTGAGATGTTTCTCCCTCAGTGTTTCTTTCAGCCCTCAAGGCTTTCTGTTGGATAGAGTCTGAGTTCCTCAATCACGGAAGCTTCGCACAGCATCTCACTTGGCAAGTCAGCCCAGCTTTTGTCAAGGGGAGTACTGGGCCCGGAAAATAGCTGCCATTAGCGTGAAGCAAACCTAAGCCAAAGACGAAAACATGGACACCTGTATCCCCGGTCAGATGGATTTTATTAGGCCACGTTTTAGTGTCTTCTTTATGGATTCCACTTGGTTGCTCAGATTGTGAAAATGGCAAGATAAAGATTAAGAGGCTGTGTAATGTCTGACTTGCCGATTTTTCCACCTGGCGTTTCTTCCTTTTGCGGCATTTCCTCTTTCTCGCGGGGAGGGGATGCGTAAAATGGGGAAGGCCACCTGTCCTGCGCAGTGAACCAGAAGGGTAGGGGCAGGAAATCAGGGTGGCCTGGCTTTTCAAACAAGATTGCAGTACTTTATGCTCAGCCCGTGCCCTTAAGCAAAGTCTCATGACTCTCTGAACCCCGCCTATGCATAAGCTCTTAGAGAAAACACCATTCTTACCGAGAAAAACAGACTCTGAGGGTGGGTCAGTGGCTCAGTTGGTAATACACTTGCTGCATAAGCATGGAGACATGAGTTGGATGCTCCACCGCCCATGTGAAAAGCAGTGGGGTAGCAACTGGTGCTTGTAAATTTAGCACTGGGAAGCGGAGACAGGTAGATCTTAGCGCTCATTGGCCATCGGCCCTAGTGAAATCAGTGAGCTCCCAGCCAATGAGGGATTCCTTCTCCACCAACAAGGTGGGCGTTCCTGAGGGAGGACCCTTGAAGTTGTTGAAGCTGTCCTCTCACCTCCACACTCACACACACACACTCACACACACACACACACACACACACACACCCGAGAGCACACGGAACCTCAGCGATCTAGCTTCGAAATACAAAGTTGCACATCTCCCTAAGACCCAGTTTCTGAATAATACTCATTAACTCGAGTTTGTCTGTCCAGACTAACTGTGGGAATGACAGAAACGTCATCGTTGTGCTTTCCTAAATGATGGAGATGCATTGCCTGTCCGCCACACACCACCACACAGAACACTTGAAAAGATGCACATTCGAGCAGCAACATTTAAACAGATTGAGCATTTTGCTGGCGCATCAAGGTTACTCTTAAGGGACATTCCTCTTGTCTTTGCTTTCTGCCGCTGCATAAAGATCAGGACTAAGCCGGTTACCAGCGCCCTTCGCAGCTCTGCCTGGGTTTGCTCGTTTGTG
Source organism: Microtus ochrogaster (assembly GCF_000317375.1). NCBI lineage: Eukaryota > Metazoa > Chordata > Mammalia > Rodentia > Cricetidae > Microtus > Microtus ochrogaster. The sequence continues at coordinate 1,192,719 of NW_004949186.1, forward strand.
CTAAGATGTCAGTAGTCTGGTGTGTCTTGGCTTTATGTTGTCACTGCAAATGTCAGGGCAGTGGAAAAATGAAAAGAGAATGCATTTGGCCTCAGGAGCCCCCAGGGGGTCCCAGAGACTCACAAAGGTCTGCAGATAATAATTTCAAAATCACTGCACTAGTATCTTAATATAAAGATATGGACTGCATTAGACTCCAGAAGAGCAGATATCAAAACAAGGAGAGAATGCGGTTTCATAAAACGATCTAGCAGATGTCAGTATAACCTTATATTTCTCATTTGGTATCATCACCTTTACTTAGGCTAAACTAGTCAGCAAAGGTATATGCTATATGTACAGGTTTCCAGCGGCTACCATAATACTTATTTGGCAGCTGACAACAGAAATTTAATCTGTCCCATATCTAAAGGACTTTGAAATCTAAATTCTGCAGCATCACAACCTTGAAGGCTCTGGGGAAGAATCCTCCATTGTTTTTCCAATGGCTCCCGGCCATATCACTCCAACTGCTGCTTCCAATACACAAGTTTCCCCTTCATCTCTCCTTCTAAATACACACACACACACACACACACACACACACACACACACACCATTCAGTAGTCTGCAAACTCTTCATTTCCAAATAAGGACATTGATTCCTACGGTAAGATTTGAACATATCTTTCTTTTGGATACAAAAAATAAGGGTACAAATTGCTGCCATTGTAATAATATGGTATGGTAGGCGTAAGTGTCTTTCTTGAATACACTGCCCTCTATACTGAAGAATTAATGTTAATTCTCTTTGGGTCTCCCCATTGTTGGAAATACTGAGCAAAACAGGGTTTTTTTTTGCTGTTTTATACTGAGCTGAGGTATAATTGGTAGCGCATATACCTTCCTTATTTACAGTGTATAATGTGGTAAGCTGTGATTTATGTATGTCCCCACTAAATCATCACCATGATCAAGACAATAAGAACACCCAGAAAACCCAAAGGTACCTATGTATTCCTTTGCCATCTTTCATTTCCACCTTCCTCTGTTGCCATCCCATATCCCCAAGGCAACCACCGTCCTGCTTTCTCTTACCACATTTTACTGCATTTTATAGTTATATACCATGGAATCACAGAGTGTTACGTTTTCATCTGAAATTCTTCACTCAGCACGATTATTCCATGACCCAGTCAGTCCTCATATAAGTTCCAAGAATTCCTCTTCATTGCTCCATAAATTCCATTATATAGATACGCTACAATTTATTTATATTCCAGCTAATACGAATTCAGGTTTCTTTAATAATTGACTGTTATAAGTAAAACTGAATGATCCCAGTAAATCCTGCAAGTGCTGGGGACTTACTCCTAAGGTCTGTCACGTATTTTGACTGTGAACCTAATAAACCTAACAAAGCTTTTTTTTTCTTTTCTTTTCTTTTCCTTTTTTTTTTTTTTTTTTGCTGGAAGTCAACACTTACACTTCCTGTTTCTGAGAAGGTTGAGGGGCATTCTCTGGTATAAATTGTACAAAACTTTTTGTAAAGAATGATGTAGTATAAATCATGAGTCAAAAATAATAATAATTTCCTACTCCGAAATCATATTCTTAGAAATTTTGCCTCCTGAGTTAATCCTTTTTTTATAAAAAGAAAGCAAAAACAAACTGGTGAATTTATTTATTTTCTACAGATCTGTGAATAATAGTAAAACATTTGAAGCAATCTAAATTATATGTAGGTTCATAAATAATACATACAAGAAGGGAGTTTTTAAACAAAATGCAAGAGTGTGTCAGATAAAACGTTTAACCCAAAACCAGCACAATGTGAAATTTGTCTAGACTATGAACTCCTCAGTCATATAAAATTTAGGCATGCTTATGGATGCATTGTTACTTTATTACCATAGTGGAAATACAAATGATATTTCTCTGCTACCATCTTTATAGTTTGCCACAGCATTTATGCAATCATAACCACACTCTTCTACTCCCACTGCAGCTACAACAACCACCCTCCACGGCCCCTGCATTACTGGAATGCAGCTGCAATAATCACCCTCCATGGTCCTTGAATCGCTAGCTTTTCCTTTCTGATGGCGCACAAAGCTGACTGCATCCACTCCATCCCTTTCCTACCATGGATGAAAAAAAAAAGCCTGGATGCAGTTCAGATCAGTCTCCCCTGTCCCAACAACTTACTACACTTCAAATAGAACTCAAAGGCTGACATCAGGTAGTCTTAACGTTACAGAAGCCTGTTGCAACTCAAAAGTCACGTGATAAAAGAGAAAATGGGAAAGCTCAAGACTCAAGGCAACAATGCATCTTATCCCCATCTCACACACACCTGGTGGAGGTGTAAAAACCACTCTGGAAAACTACCTGCAGTTATCTAACAAAGCAAAACACCATGCACACTCTGACACCATAATTCTTTCCCTCATGGGTATACTCAAGAGGGGAAAAAAAAGTGTATGTTCAGCAAAGGTGTGTACTAGAACGGCGATAGCTGCCAAAATTGTAATAACCTAAACTGGAAATCACTTGATATTTATTTTAAAAAAGGGTAAATGCATTGTGGTAGAGACATATGATAGAATACCATACAACTATTAAAATCTATAGTTATACATATGGTTATAAATATCACAAACCCTTAAAGATGCAAGAGTGTACAGTGTATGTCCACTTATAAAAACTAGACAAAATTAATCTGTGCATTTAGTGATCAGGAAACGTTTAGAATTCGGGTCAAAGGGGCTGATGCTTACTGAAAGGAACACAAAGAGGCTCCCAGGGTGCTTATAACATACTATTTATCGATTCAAGTGCAAATTAAATAAATGTGTTCGGTTTGCAGAACTCCGCAAGCTGCGTACTTACATGTACTTTTCTGTAACATATATAATATTCGAACAAAAGTTTCTTTTCTGCAAAGTCCATAAGCCTTATTAGAATCTGTAAGAGTGTTACCAGGAGCTTTCTCTGTTATGTAGATACTAAAAGAGGGGCAGTTGGCAGTATTGGTATAGTGTGGGGGATTTACAATGAGCTAGGACATCAGGGTTATATAGCAGGGTGCATCTGGGGAACTTTGTCACCAGCCAGGAATGGTTATTGCTAGTTATAGAGCTGAAAGCTCTCAATAAATTTCATTTCCTCCATTTCACACTGGCCAGTGGTTGGCAAAGAAATAAAATATAGAATCAAGAAGGCTAGAATGCCCTCTGTGAGAATAAAATGTACTGCCAATATGGCACACAGCTGCACCTCCATCCAGAGCTGTATGGAGCCCACGAGAGGTCCAAGCTGCTAGATGACTTGGAGGGCCAGCCGGCTTCTTCTGCCAGACACACAGCTAGAAAAGGCAAAGAGAAAATGGGCCTCCGCTCAAGTCCCCGAGAGAGTGGAAAGAAAACTTTTCTCCAATGGGGAGCCGATATCATCTCCCAGCTTCTAAGCAAGCTCTCCATGGGGCAAAGGAGAGACTCTATCCTCCTGGAGAAGCAACACTGTGTGCTAGTCCTTGACCACATTAAGCTTTCAGAGTTTCTACTACAAATTACAGCTCTGCGCTTCTCAGTTTTCAGTCTTAGCCTTTCTGCTGATAAGGAAGGACCATGGAGAGCTTTGTGGACAATGTTATCCTGTCTCTGGTGTGGCTCCGGAGTGAATAGGATCTGTAAAACCATAAGCAAAGTAAATGTGGTCAAGGAAAAAGTTAAGTATTTCATGGTACATCCTATAATACAATGGAGCCACAATTTTAGAACTAAAATTATATCATATACATGTCACTTCCCACTAAAGGAGACCAATCCATCTTACAGAGATGACACAATCCAAGTCCAATGCAGAAATACACTGGGTCAACCTAGGCTACCTTATAGTACCAGAAAGTTTGGAAACCACAGCAACCTACCAGAGTCCTGTTGCATAAGAGTATCTGAGGGGTCCCTGCCTGCCAAGGAATGAAACCATGTGAGTGTCAAACATAATACCTTAAAACACATGCAATAAGTAAACAGAAATACAAAGACCATATTGATCACCACTAGAGGTTGTCAAAGAGAAGGAAGAGGAAGGGGAGAAGGAGGAGGAGAAGCTGTTATCAAAGCACCAGTGCATCCATTATGATGAAACGGCAGGAAGTACATAGCAGTAGCTACTAAGTATTCACGCTGCGAGAATACCAGCTCTAGCCCATCCTCTATATTCAACAAAGAATTAAAGGAAGCCCAGAGCAAAAGAATGTGTTCGATTGTACCACGAGGATGCAGCTGGCTAAATGTGAAAGGAGGTTGTAGAAGGAAACTAAATTGGGTCATCAACAGGTAAGTTTCAGAAAAGAAAGGGAAGGGAAAAATTCCTGAGTGTCAGAGAATCCAATGTATGAGTCAGGTGGAGTGTTTTGCACTGGGACCCCACTCACACAAGTCAGGAAGTTTAGAGAAAATAAACTTAAAGCTTAGGATATATCCTGGAAATTGGATAGTTTAAAGAATTATTATAAATTAGGCTGTAAGTGATATTGGTATAATGCTAGAATTTTGTTCCTACCACTATCTATCTACTTGTTAGTGGTGTATCCTAAAGAATGATGTGCTGGTTAAAACAACATAAAGTCTGGGTTTACTTTTAAGGAGTCTAGCAAAAATAAATACAAAGCCAGCTTGAGATAACACAATATTAGCAAAATGTCAATAAATATTGAATCAGGGTACCAGGCAATAAGGAACCTGTACATATTGTCACCATCTTTGTTTATGTTTTAAATTACTCTTTTTTGAATGAAAAACTATAGAATGAATTGAAACTCTATCAACTGATTTAGAGAACTTTTAGTAGGGTCTCAATGTGTAACCCTGGCTAGCCTGAAACTTCCAATATATACCAAGCTGGCCTCAAACCCACAGAGATGGAACTCCTAATATAGAAGACTCTGCCCTGGCTTGAACCAGCAGAGATCTGCCTCCAGAGAAGCATGTGCTCATGGTACTGCTCACATATCCAGTCTCAAAAGCACAATTACTTGTTGAGTCAAAAACCAAAATGAAGAACAAGTAGATTATATGATCTCCTTCTTAAAAATAAATACCTGGTTTTACAAATATGCAACAAGATTTTTAGGTTATATATAGACATATGTATTTGTCTATGACGTTATGAGCTTGAAGAATTATTTGAAGGTCCTATACTACATTACAAATATGGAAGTGGAGTCAGGAAGTGGTGGTGCACACTTTTAATCTCAGCACTTGGGAGGTGGAGGCAGGCGGATCTCTGTGAGCCTGAGGCCAGCCTGATTTACAAGAGCTAATTCCAAAGTCCTAGGATTAGAGGCATGTGTCACCACACCCAGATACTGCTCTTAATTTTTAAAAATCATAAAATACGCTCATACTTCTGAAACCAAGTTGGTTTCTTAGTCCTGATGTCTTGGTAGTCACAGTAAACTTCTGACACCTGTATGTAAGAGTTGCGAGGGCTTTCAGAACCAGCACACAGTGAGCTAAAGTGGAGCAAATAGGATTGGGTGTGTGGCAGGGACTTTGGGACGGGGCGGGGGGGTGGCTGACTGGAAATCAATACTTCAGGATGCACTGAAGCAAGCATCACTGTGGTGTGTGAGTTCAGACGGCAAGGAAACAAAATGGAATGTCAGCAGAGCCCATTGCGGACAGCAAACATCTCTTTCCGAGTCCATATGTCCAGCGGAAGGTGCACCAGCATCAGGCAGCCATGGAGCAGAGGACAAGCACTGACCAGGTAGTCGAGGTCTATGGCACCTGTCTTGCCTTAGCATCAATAGACACCAAGTGCAGACCCTGAAAAAGAACCTTGCCTTCCATTCCTCCACACGTATAATGGGAAAGTAAATAATACTCCATCCACAGTGATCAAATAAGGCCACATGCATCTGCTTTACGAAAAAGGCCAGCTACAAAACACTAGGCATTTGGAAGTGTCAGGAAAAGTGATTGCACTCTTCCACGTTTTTGTGTGCTCATGCACACCCTCAACAGTCACATATATACACACAATAGGATTATGAGTAATTCATCTATAATTAGGCTCTGTTTTTGGCTTCCCACATCTGAGAACCCTCATGTACAGATACACTAATTGCAGATTAGAAAAGAATGAAAAGTAGTGTCTAGATTGAAGATGTAGGCTTTTCTGCCATTGTTTCCAGAGTGATACAATGTCATCTAAAGATGACGTAACATATATGAGAGAATGTGCATAGGGTAAATGCAAGTAGTGCCCTGTTTACATAAGGAGCTTCAGCATCCAACGGACTTCCGTGGTACCCAGCAACAACTGTATTTGCATACGTTTTATAACAACACAGGTTTTCTCAAAGATCAAGGACCCTAGATAGCTAACCAGTTACACAATATGGGAGTTAGGGTAATGTTGGAATGTAGCTGAGCCTTCTGTTTCGGTTCTTAAATAACATTTATCATCTAGAGTAGGGTCTACAGCCCAGAAAACTTACAAAGCCAGACGTTATCGACTGAATTATGTCCATCAGCTTCACACATTGAAATTCCAAACCCTAAGTGATAGGATTTGGATGTCATCAAGGTTAGGTAAAGTCACGGCCTGGAACTCTTGTAAAAGGGTGGATTAGTACATTTATTAGAAGCCATCACGCAGTTATTCTCTAGCCGGGAGCGGCGTGGGAACAGGAAAATTGCCTGCCTATAAGCTGTGTGTGTGAGAGGGGAACCTTACCAGAGACTCAACCCGGCTGGACTTTGATCTCAGACATCCAGACTCCAGGGCTGTCAGAAAACAAGCGATAGTCACTAAATTCACCTAGTCTACCGGCTTTTGTGAGAGCAGCCTCAGTAGGCTGAGACAACAGTGAAAACTCTCTACCCCATGTTCTCGCGATATCTGAACTCCGGGTAGTACAGCTGCATGATCATGGTGTTCGTTCACTTCCTGACCATAGTAAGACCCTGCACTGGTTACTTAGCATTTCCCTCTGTCTCTTTCCTTCTTCATACGGTGGGGGGAAACAGTGGGAACCTGCTTCGCAGATCGTCCCACGTGTTTTGCCATGATTAGGCACATCCTGTTGTAACAATGATGTTACATCATCTGGGATGTAAGCTCTCCTAGAGAAGAGCCCAGCGACTGGAAAACAAAACAGAATGGAAACCACAGCCACTGTGGTTTTTCTATCAGCCTAGCAGACTAAACCGTAGATTCCATAACCACCTAGAGACTTTTATTATCTTCCTTAGAATTGTTACACTGAGAAGAAACAGAAGGACGTGACACCTCGATAAATGCCGGCTGAATGAGCAGCTAGATGATGAGCCGGAAAGAGCGGCTCGGCCGGGGAGGAGGGCATTTTCAGATACTGTGTACAGTACCTGTAGGTAAAGAAGAAGGCTAGATTTAAGAGATTCCAGAAATGTATAAGCTGCAATTGAAGGGATTCAACACATAGCAACAAATGAGGGAAGACTAGGATAGTACACTATTCCTTGAACAACTGTCCTCTGTGTAGTTAGTATCCATTGGAGAAGTGTCAAGGCTGTGCTCCGTTATAAAGCTCATTAAAGATGCTCGAACAACCGTAGGGCGGGGTTGGAGTCCTCATTTAATTTTAATACAATATTCTTTTGGCGGAAAGTTTGGGGCTATGACAGCGGTGAGGTCGTCGACTGCGCTGGGTGACATTTCATTTCGTTCCTGGGTACCTATGAAGAGGACCACACTAATTCCGAGTCTGGGACTACAGGTTGCTGGTCTTCTAGAAATGAAACTGTCGTCTCCTAAAATGTACTCTTTATTGTTTAATTCCTAACTGCCCGCTCAGCAAATCAGAATGACAAAGACAACCGCCATTTTAGGGCGGGTTGCCACATGAATTACAGAAACCCACCCCACTTGGGACTTTAGCCTTGTTCGTGGCGCAAGATGGATGAAAACGTAAATTTTAAAATAGTCCCTCATTGCTTCCGAAACATGGGTGATTATGAGACTTTAATTTTGTTCTGGCTGAAATCGTAAGGCGAGGGCATAGATGGATTGCGTAGCTGCAGCCTCACCGCCTACATAAACAATCTGCATTGCTAGGCAAACCTTTTATGGCCTGAATAAGTCTGGAAGACAGTGAGAGCAGTAAGTGAGTTAGATTTAAAGACAGGGGCGTGATGTGTGGCTCCAGGGAGCTGCGGTAGACAGGGAGCCTGTTCATTCCATTACCAGGACCATAGGTGACCATCTTTCAACCTTATCACATGTCTCAAAACATCAGAGCCCAATTTCCACCTTGGCTTAAATCATCTGATGAAATTTAGAAACGGTCCACTCCTCCGAGCTGTAAATAAGTTGCCCAGTTCTCTCCTCAAAACAAAGAGGGAAGAAATTCTCTGTTCTAGTCTTGTTAAGAAAACTGACCTTCTCAGAAGTTTGGGCATAACTACTGTACTGGGCAATACCTGCTGGTCACCTGTGACAGAAGCCACTCCAGCTACCTGTGTGGGAAGGGAGGGAAGAAGGAATATTTCTGTGAGCCTTCTGTATGTTTATGTGGAGAGACAGAGTTCAGTTAGTGAGGAAGCTGATTCATAGCCGCTACTGCTGGATTTCTATACCTTAAACTCTGACTGGCAGGAGTAATAAACAGAATAGGAATAACGGGAGTCAATACGCTCTTGATGCTGCTGGCATTGGGAGGCTTCATGGAGGGGCACTGCCTTGTAGGTCTGCCTGGTCCACATTGGGGATTGTTTCCTGAGATGCATCACCATCTTTTTGCAGATGACATTTCCTCATCCCAAAGTTTCCACCCCCTAATGATATGACTTTACATAGTACCTGTATGTAATGACAATCAAGCGTTATCTCCAACAATGACTGTGCTATGAGTTCTAGACCTTTATGTCCAACTTCACAGGTTTTTTTTAATTCGTTTGGGATGAAGAATAGCAATTGTTAAGCCAAAATTTAAAAAAAAAAAAAAAACCTCCACATTTTAGCAAACAGACCCTGATGACTTGTAGCCTAGCTCTCTGGTCTCAGTGACCCCATTGCACTTTACCCTAAACAGCCCATTTCATGGAAGAAAACAGATGCTGTAAATTGTGCTGCTCAACAGGATCACGAGATGCTTGCTCATGCACCTATACATGACCCTACATCAATGACACTCACCAAGTTGCTTCCTTTAGCTGTTGTACAAAGAGCTCCGATTCCCTCCTCTTAGAATTAATTCACTTGCTCACTGTGTCTCTCTCTCCTCCGCAGCACTATTTTCTTTATTAAATGCTTAATCTCTGTTTTATGAAATACTGCCACAGACATGCTTTTGGCTTATTATTGCCACAACCTGTCAGTGGCCCGTGTGGAGAAGCTTCCCCTTGCCTCTCTCCACTCTCATGATTATGGTATTGGCTATCCAGCGGGATCAGACTCTCCTCATATAAACTCCAGAGCTTACTACAAAATCTTCCCCAATGGAATCTTGCTGCCTTAGCACCAGCCCCTCACCCTGAGACCTCTCTGCGGTATTCTGGTGTGACGACCTCAGTGCCAGATTACTGCTGTAACGCTCACCACTCTCCTGGTCAGAGGCTGTCTGATTCAAGGGTGCTAGCAGTTTTATGGTGGCAGGACGTAGATGCAGTAGTGAGCTTCTAACAGACCATAGAATCTTAACACCTTCTAGATAATTCCATAGCATCCCAAATACAGAACTAATTGCCCTCACTAGGACTCTCCATTTGAAAGCAGGCATGAAAGCTTACATTCCCCCCTACCTTCACGCTATATTTTCTATGTAACCAGGTCATGTCGTCATCTAGACAGAAAGAGCTCTCCTCCCTGACCATAATGCCTCAATTGGACTTGCCCCTGAGACTTGGGCACTTCATTTGACTTCCAATCTAGGTGGACACTACAGATGAGAAGGTCCAATCAATATGACCATTTTGACATCCTTCTAGAAAGCAACTGAGCATATTCATAGGCCAAACAGGTAACTAGGCTTCCTTAGTTTCTAACCCCACTCTCCTACATCATGATATACAGCTAGGGAAATCAAAAGGCTTTCTATCACGGCTTTATACCACTATCCCCTCCTCCCCAGTGCTGGTAATTGTATGTCAACTTGACACAGGTGAGCGTTATCTGAAAGCTCAGTTGAAAAAAACGTCTCCATGAGTTTGGCTATCGGGCATTTTCTTAAGTAATGATCGATGTAGGAAGGGCACAGCCCATTGTGAGTGGCATCATCCCTGGGCTAGTGGTCCTAGGTTCTATAAGAAAGAAGGCTAAGTAAGCCAGGGAGAGCAAGTCAGTAAGCCGCACCCCTCTGTGGTCCTGTCCTGGTTGAGTTCCTTTCCTGATTCCTTCAATGATGAACAGTGATATGGAGGTGGATGCCAAATAAAGCCTTTCCTCTTCGAGTTGCTTCAGCCTTGGTGGCTCATCACAGTAATAGGAACCCTGACTAAGATACTCCCTCCCAAAGAGAAATGCTATAAATTTAAGAGAATAAGCTGCGGATCCTTGGATTATCTCAATGGAAGATCCTAGACAATTTTCATCAAGCCAGACACTAGCGGCCAGAACCTTCCAAATTCTACATGAGCCATTGTTCATGGACACAGAAATGTCCCAGAGATTGCAACCTATTTCTAAACATCAAGCTATGATTTGTCAGGCTAATCCTGAAGAAGCCCTCAAGTCCCTTTCCTTCCCTTGTCTATAGCCCACCCAATTAAGAGGAACTATGCTAGGGAAGATTGGTAAATAAATTCTACATGACTGCAAGCCATGTAGGTCAGTGGCCTCAGATATCTGTAAGTTCTGGTGGAATACCTTCTGTAGACATATAGAATTCCCTCTGGCACAAAGGCATCTAGAAGGAATCACTGCCCTGATGGAACGTGTTATTCCTTGTTCCAAGCTTTCCAGGTCTTCACAGTCTATTAGCCCAAGTTTTTACTTCTAGTACCACCCTGGAAATGAGTGGCACTCTCAAAATCAAACATTCTCTGCACATTACTTGGCATCTTCAATCTTCTGGAAAGGTTGGGAGAGAATCTAATCCTTATGATATCACTCAGTTCACAATTAAAACCCAACTGCCTTGACCCACTCCCATTCAGAGGCACCTTTAAGACTGTGCATGACTCTCAAGTTTGCAGCTGACTTCAGCACCTTTAAATCCATTGCAGTGGGCGCTTCCTCCAGGCAGTACAGCCCCAAGCCTCCCCTCATCATCTTAGAGGTGCCCCTCATTAACTCAGGGAATTGATCTGTTTGACAACTTCCCCACAGGACAAAAGACTACTTCAAGCTAGTAAGATCAGACCAAGAGACTGACATCTCCAACTACAGCCAGGCTATGAAGCCTATTACCATGGGCTCATGTCAGCTACAGTCAGGGCTATGAAGCCTACCTATCACCATGGGCTCATGTGTCTAGAGTTAAAATCATTCCAGGCCCAGAACTTCAAATGGCATGAGCCTCTGAGCCTCTTACAGAGCTCCGCCCTCCAACACTTTTAGATGCTAATGAGTAACACGTTGTTTTTCTAATCTTTCTGAGTCCCACAGTGTAAAGTTACAAGCCCTCTTTTTTTTTAATTCCCTCAGTATTCTGCAAGATCCAATCCAGTTTAGAGAATTCATCCCAGACCTGTTCCTTCAGGAAGACTTCTTAGACTATTCCTGAACAAAAGCCATCCCTTCCCTAGAGTTACCTCCATCTTTACTGACTTAAATTAGCATCACACTGAGATCCTATGCTAGGGGTAAGCTTTCTTCTCATCTTCACAATGGCTATTGGCATGCTTCTCACCTGGCTTCCTGAAATGACCTCGTGATGCCAATTTTAACGATTATTGCTTTTGAAAGGTCCGTCTACTCCTTGCTGCTCTAACCCCTACAGCTGCCTCCCTTATCACCATGAATTAAAGCCTCATGATGTCCCCAAAGAACACATCTCAATTCTTGTAAAAGATTTCTGGTTTTTCCTGTCCTCAACTCCTAATGGGTGTTCCTTCAGGCCAGGCTGAATCTCAATCTGCTGTGCCCATGACATGATTATTCCGCAGCCAAAAGCAGTGCCTGCCTGGGCCTGAGAGAATGTTTCATTTATGTCAGTTGATTGGGGGCAGTCTGAGATCAGCTGGAAGACGAGCAAAGCAGATATCTGATTTAATACAGAGAGCGTGAGAGAGACCGCTCCTCCAGTAGAGCGCATGGGACTGGTTCCTCCAGTTACAACTTCTCCTCGGTCTGCTCGCCAGTATAATTCTCCTCTCCTCAGCCGTTATTTGCTTAATTTTATGGTACATTTGGTATCTTCCAGATTATAGGCCATTAAGTTCCAGATGGCATTGTCACGGAGATAGTAACCACTGCCATCAGTATCTGTCTCCTATCACTGAGGATCTATCGGCCTCCAAGTGATGTCAGAGCCTAGGCTTCCACCTCTTAGGGTAACGACTCTTCCAAATGGCATTCAAGCCTTTTATACCCTGTGGTCCTACAATTCACATCAGAGTAGCAGTGCCAGCGAGGGCCTGTTGTTATCCCTACTTAGCTTCAAAGACACTCCATCCATTTTCAGTGATTTCACCTTGTTGATCTTTTCAGGCAGTATAAAGACAAGACCAAAAGTAAAAGCAGGAATTCCTACACTTCAACAAAGAGACACTGACTATTTGGTGACACCTGACTCAGGCTGCTTGTGATGTCCTGATGACACATGGTACCTTATCACAAATGGCCAGTCTCCAGAAAGATAACGGATGCTGTAAATTTTCTTCTTAACAAGATAGCGGGATGCTTACTACTTACATATCCAGATATGGACACACTCCCCTTAATAGCATTTATGTACAAAAACTTTGCCTACTATGTCTATGTCCTCCCTGTGCTGTATTTTGGTTTGGTAAATACACTTACCTCTGCACCTTAACTTGCTGTTATCAATCTTGGCACTACAGAAATCGCAACGTAAGCATCTTAAAAACAGAAATCCCAATTCTCATCCTTCATTTATTTCTTTGAAAAGTGTCTGCTCACTTGCTGAGTCATCAGATGCAGGATTCACCCTTGGTTATTTCCTTTTATCCACTTCTGGAAGCCCTAGTCCTGTATAAACATGAATCAATCCTATTCGTGTGTATTGTACAGACTATGAAACAGGATGTTACAAGGGAGGACAGGGGTCTTCATAGTATGGCTAGGAAGCTCTTTCAGAAAGGCAACAACTCCCTTATCAGGGTTTCTAGAAGGTCATGTAAAGACCAAGAAATCTGTCATTTTAGGCAGAAAGAACAAGTTAGAACAACAAATAATCCAAACCACTACTAAAGGCTATGGAGCTCTAAAAAATCAAACAGGAAGTAAATACAAAAGCATCACACAAGAGTACATGTGTTTCATGGGGAGAAATGACCCTAGTTTACAGTAAATAATATTATGACCTACACAAAAAATTAAACCACTTGATAGGCAGCTGGCAGATAATAAGAGATCTAACACTGAAAATTCTGGAGTGGTTGACAGGACAACCTAAAAGAGATCATAAAATTAGCACAAAAATGACAATGAAAGCCCTGGGGATCCTGAAAGAAAGAGGTGAAGTGAAAATAAAACCAAAATCATATTACTTTTAAATATTAAAACAAAGTCATTAAGATTTAAAAACTAAATGAGTAGGTGAACGAGCAGATGGGAAGCAGCCCAGGGGAAAATTAGTAAAGTGCAGAATATATTTGGAGAAACAGCATAAGGCACAGCACAATCATATACAAAGAAATATGACGTTTGCACAAGTGATTAAGAAACAAAGAACTGAAGGAAATATTGAACATTTATCTCATAGGATAACATGAAGTGTGTGTGGGGGGTAACATTTGGGTTAACCAAACTACTTTATTCTCTTGTACATAGGATTGGTACAGATACATCTGAATCGAGTCTTTCCCCAGGGAAGACATACATAATGAAGGATAGTTAAGATATTTGCATGGAATTGCTATCCTGGATTACATCATACAGATTCAGCAAGAGAACCCGTGCTACTGTGAGATCAGAGTGAGCACAGTGTGGAAGGAAAGAACTTTCAAAATCCCTTAGGGTTGGCTCGGTGTCTGTTTTCCTCATTTCTTGGCAGTGGGGAATGGTGGAATGAATTTGACATGACTGTAGATGAGCCAGAACATCAGAGGTGGAGAGGGGCTCTGACCAAGCCTGCTGATGTCTGGTCTACAGCTCTTCCCACTGTGTCTTCCTCCTTTTCAACTCTTCAATGTTGTGTACCAGGTCTGACAATGATTGAGAGCTAAAAAAAACAAAAGGTACTTTAACCTTCTCTCAACCATGGTTGGAGCTCACAACAAAAGCAAACGCAGCAGCCTCCCTCTGGTGCCTGGGGTTCTAGCTGTGTTGTTTTGGCCTCAGCACCTCATTTGGAACAGACTGGGCTTCCGGGACTCTGTCAGCCTGGTGGGCAGGAGGTTTCATGTTTTACAATTGGTATGAATAATCCTCTGCTCACACCGTAATGGAAAGTGAGGCCAAATAATCATGTCCAGGACATGCTGGAACCTGAAGCCAGCTGACCCTAAGTGACAGTAGGGTGTGCTGAGTGATCAAGGCAACAGGCACCGTGATTAAATGAGAAGGATGTGCTGTGGAAAACACAAAGCATCATGGCATTACAAAAGCGCCATGTGTACAGACAAGAGGGATTAGATAATCTTCTTAAATACCTTTGCATTTTGAGTGCAATCCAAGGGAAGCCAACCAAACCAGCTCCAAAGATTCCTGGATCTTGTCACTCACCTTCCAAGCAACCAGATTGTTCTTTCTCCATAGAAACAATGTCCGAAAGGGCACAGTAGATGGATGGCTTTTTCCTGTTTTGCTCAGGGGCCCTCTTGGTTACACCTGCTGTGTCAGCATTTTACCACAAGCCGGCATTTGTCCCTGGTGACACCAAGCAAAGTATTGTCGGCAGGATTAAGAGCTGTATTGAAGTCAGTCAAGATGGGTTCAGCAGACTTCAGGAGGCAGTGCTCCCAAAGTACCTTCCAGAACAGACCTATCCCCAGTCACCAGGTGAGCGCCTGGCAGAAGGTCTCTGTTCTTGGTCTGTCTTATTTACTGTTCTATTGCTGTAACAACACACTATGACCAAGGCAATTCAAGAAGAAATTTGGGACTCATGGTTCCAGAGAATGAGTCCATGACCATCATGGTAGGTAGCATGGTAGCAAGAAGACAGACAGTCATGGCTCTGAAACAGTAGCTGATCAGTAGCTGAGAGCTTACATTTGAGGCAACAACCACAAGGCAGAGAGAGACAGAGACACAGACATAGACACCACCACAGGACAGGGACAGATAGACAGAGAGAGAGAGAGAGAGAGAGAGAGAGAGAGAGAGAGAGAGAGGAGAGAGAGAGAACTAACTGGAAATAGCATGGGCTTTTGAAACCTCAAAGCCCACCCTAATGACAAACCTCCTCCAACAAGACTCTGCCTCCTAATCCTTCCCAAACAGTCCCACCAACTGTATGTCAGGCATTCAAATATATAACCCCATAGAGAGATTTTCATTCAAAACACCACACACCTCTCCTCAGAATTGCTTGGGGTGACAAATTCAAGGTCACACCTTGTTCCAAGATATACATAACCAATGGCCAATTTATAGGAGACATAAACTTCACCAACCTTCCCAGATAACCACAAACTTGACCTTGTCTGAGATGGAATGACAGACCAGTTTTTCCTTCTGCCCAATCCTACAACACATTTCCCCTTCCAGAGGAGCAAATCCCGAGATTAGCATCCCTCAAGACATCTGCTAGACTCACATCTACATCTCGGCATCTCCTTGCTAAACTGCCTGAGCCCATGGCAATCATCACCCCATGCTTTTGTTCCTACCACGGGTTTGACTGGTACATGTACGATGTGTGCAATGAACTGAATCATTTTAATGATGGTTAAATCCGAGGATTTCCAGAGATAAACTAGTCGATCTTTGCCAATTTTATGAAAGTGTAGCACATGAGACCCAAATGATGTCATGTGCAGTTGCTGCTTCAAAGGCAGATTTGGTGCCTGTCCGTGAGCAGTCCAGTGAATATCCTCTAGCTGGCAGCTTCTTTGGGGTCAGCCTCACCAAGGAGTGACCCCACTGAGGGACAAGCCCCTTCTAGGACAGTCCCCTGTTGGCATCTGAGTGAGCTGATGCAAAAAAGCCCAGTTACTTCAGCTCCCTAGGGGACACCTTCATATTTGTTTCCAGCGTAAGGCAAGCCATGACTTTGTCCAACCCATATCACAACTGTGCATCTCCCTTTACCCAGTCTGGCTTTTCCCTCCTTCTCCCTTGTGTCCCACAGTTCCTCTTGGCATTTGCATCTCAATACTTCAACCTGCAGCACGACCAACTGTGATTAACAGCTGCTTTCCATTGGACAGCTTCTTGGGTGCTTGCTTAACACGTGAAGTGTCCTTGGGCACTGGCTCTCGAGGAAAGTCAGGGACAGCTAACTCTTCGTCTGGGAAGAAAAGATCAATACTGTCCCTCTTAAGCATAACAGGCAATTGTATCGTGACCTTGGGGCCAATTAGAGAGATGTCTGAATCCTGGAGCTCACTGTTCTGTGCAGTCAATAGAAAACATGAGGCATTTTTTATCTAAGTGGCTGTGAAGCAGAACCTGAGCATCCTATCAGGTGACATATGAAGAAAGACCCTGATGGCTCTTGTACAGTGACTGTAACATTAGTGCCAGGCTGTATGAATCTAAGGCTGTTAAATGGTTGGTGTTTGATAACACATTTTAAATTTGAAATAAATACTTTGGAGTTAATGGAATTTTGAAAAAAAAAAGATGAAATGGAACAGTTAATAAAAAAAATCAAATCCTCTGTCCATGAGAGAGTAGGTAAAACTATAAATTCCAAAATGCTTATTGCTGCTCATGTTCCCCCAGGAGACATGACATCGTTGAGCACACACTATCCAGAAGATACAAATCTATTCATATTACAGCCCCTACTTCCATCGACTGTGCGGGAACAGTAGAAAGTATAAAACATGGCATTTCATTTTGGTCAGATAATTTTCCCCCTAAATAATTGCAGTTTCTGTTTCTCATGCACGAGAAAGTGAAATCGATAGAATCTAGGCACTACTCCAAATAGTGGTGACTTGGCACACTGACTGTTCTAAGCTGAAGGAACCTGGGAAAGATCGCAGAAGCAAAAAGGTCACGGCCTCCTTCCACCCTTCTCCTTGATGCTTGGCTAAGGTCGAGCAAGGACTTTCCCAGCCTTCCCAGAAGCCCGTCGGTGCAAGGTACTTTCCCTCCATTTGGGGAAAAGGAATGCTTCCATCTCTACAGTCACAGACAATCTAACAAACAGACCTTGCAAAATAAATTGTGACAAAATATGTAGACCAGAAAGGATCTTGGAATTTGGTGTGGTTGCAATAGAATTCATTTCCATAATCAAGTAAATAGCAATACTCCATGGGCACTCAAACAGTAGCAGTTGATGAGAAATATATAAACATTACGCACAAACTGACATACTTGTTTTTCGTAAATTCAAATACAAGGCAATAGTATGTCTTCACTCTCCACTGTCTGCCTGACATAGGACTTGGCATTCATTTGAATCTTTGAAGAAATAATTTTTAAAAATCTATCTAAATGCCCTAATGCCTAATTATTCAGTAAATAATGTTACTGAATGTTTTTGAAAATGAGTTTGGGTCGTGTTTATCCAAATCAGTTAGTAATGTTTTAGGAACATTTTCAATGAGCCAAGGTCCGAATTAGTCAGCTTTCAAGGTGAAAAAATTTCAAGGTGATCATTGAGATTATTAGATAACAAGGTGGAAAAGCAGCAAGACACTAAAACGTATCCCTACTGCCAAAAGGTAAATGAAAACCAATTTAGTAATGGACCTAGTTGGTTTTTATTTGCAGTTTATGAATTGCAATGACAACTCCTCTGGGGCAATGGCTGAACAGTGGGTTTTTATAAGATCATAACAAAGAAATGGATCACAGGAAATCTGATTGGTTAACTCGGGTTACATTTCTGTAAGCAGCAAAACAGAGAGGGGTTCCTTATTTGCAGTGACAGGAATCTGTATCGAGATCTGGCCTGTTTCAGAGCCTGCTTCATTGAAGCTTTGGTTTAATTATCCAACACTTAGTGTGAGGGATTCCATCTTGTTGTAGCTCGCTACAAACCTCCCTGTCTTAACATCACGAAACCAAGAAAAGAATTCAATTCATTCACTGATAAAATTATGTAATTATCGTTGGAGTATCTCAATTTGTGGGCATATTTTTTTTTTCTTTTTAAGCTAAAGGAATTACAAACCGGCCATTGAGGGCTTAAAATACTTCACAAGACACTGTCGGCAATGTATTCAGACCCAGATCTCAGAGAGATTCGTGTTACTCATTCAATTCATTTGCAGAGTAAGTCTAGGTGGGAAATGGAAGGAAGAGGGTAAAATGCCTTAATCTTATTCCTCTGGGCCAGGGACAGACAGGCTTCATTTAGGAATTACCTGGGGCAGGTCCACAGCCTGCGAGCTAAACTAGATTACCTGACACGACAGCACTCAACGCTCCCAACTGGCATTCCTTTCTCATCTGTGTCGTGTGTCCTCTGGGAGTCCTGAGTCTGGGTATCCAAAGCCTACATTCCTCTTCTCAGGGCACAGCCACAGGTCTCACTGTCCCAGTATCACAGGAAGTGCCACACCCATCGGATGCTGGGAGTAAAACCCACTGCTGTGATTTCTAACTCCCGCTAAGGGCAAGACAGACATTTGTCTGATGCTCTTATTTTAAATCATGTGGCTGGGGCAGAGTTGACGAAAACTAAGTCTTGCAAAATACAAATTAGGCACACACAAAAAAAGAATATACAAAATTAATTTGGCAAGTAAAATATTGTTAGACGTTAAATCCTCCAAGTAGAGATTTAGATATTAGGACCCTTGAAAACAAATGAGAGCAGAGAATACCATGTTTTACCCCAAATGCACTAATTCAATTAAGTGTGGTACCCGAAGCACATTCTCAGATAAGCTCTGGTCTACAGAGAAGGTCAATTGAAGGTTCATTTCAAATGTATCAGCCGTAAAATGCAACTTTGAAGACAATTCAGATTTGGCACAGCAAGATAATATTAAGGGGAAAATCACATTCTTAAGGAAGATACAGTGATATGATCGCTTGAGACAAATGTGTTTTTAAAAAAAGCTAAAGGAGGCGATAATCCAGATTTTGTTCAATGTTAGGTTTTCAATAGAAGGAAGTTTCAAGTTTACCTTGGTGGACACAGATAAATGTTAATATTTGAAAGGAAAAATGTTCTTGAGACAGTGTTGGAATATGACTATCTCATCAATCCATCATTGTAACTGAAACTAAGGTGCCAATTCATAAATATTTAAAGATTTATATGGCAAATTTTAGTGTTTTCTTTCATTCTAAAAGGTGTACTAGCTTGATATACAAACTTCTTGGTCACCCTGTTTATAGAACCATCAGATACCCTGCACTTCAAAAGAGAGAGACAGAGACAGATTGATTTTTAGTTTCCCTTTCTAGGGTCTGTACAGTCAGTCTCCCAGGACCAGAGGGTACCTCAAAGAAAAAAAAATGCACCAAATTCCTCCAAATTATTCAATTTCAGTATATTGAGTATTTTTGAGAACTTACTAGAAGATAAATCTCTGGCCCTTGGTGATAAGCTATGTGATATAAGTCCTGAATGGGCTCCGGCAGTCTACGTTTTTACCAAGATCTCTCCCTCCCCCCAACAAAAGAGTATTATGAAAAAAAATGTACCTGATCAGCTTTCAAATACTTTAAAGGTGTGTGTTGGTATAGAGCTGATCATCACACCCCGAAGGACCATTGACTAACACAAACAGTCGTGGGGAAAACGGTCCTTGTCCTCATGATGGATTTTTAAATGGGGGCAAGAGATGCCAGGGTTTTTTCTACCCTTCACCTCTATACACACACACAAATATAGACATCAAAGCATGCACACACACAAACACATATACATTCAAACAAGACTGAGAATAGAAGAGCAGCCCTGCAAACAAGGGTTGCAGTCTATGGTTCACAAGCGGTGTGTGCAGACAAGCTAAGGGTGGCGGCTGAGGGAAAGCTTGGTGGAGCCGTAACTAGGAATTATACAAGAGAATCAGGGTGGAGAAGAAGGGAAGGGGAAGGCAAAGAGAGGGAAAGAAAGGACGCTGTATTGTGTTCACTAAGTGTCCGCAGTGCTGGTTTGAGAAACAGTGCTTCCTTAATCTTTGCTGATTTTAAAATGTTCATATTTCTTCATCAATTTTCAAAGATACAGCAATCTTGCTTGGTAGTTATTTACTTTTGAAACTTGAAATACAACCTTCCATTGCCTCCTGGCTTTGAGACTTCTGGTGTGTTTGGCTTTGTATGAAATTGGCACTACTTTCTTTATAGCCTTCAGTATTGGCTCTTTGTGGATCTTCTCTGGTCATATCTCTTTGAGGGGGTGAGAGCCTCTTGAAATTGGATATCCATTTCTTTCACTAGATGTGGTGGATTCTCTGCTGTAGTTTTGCTGAATAGATCCCTGTGCCTTTGCTTTTCTCTTTCAACTTCTTCTTGAATGCTTGAATTCCTAGATGTGGTCTCCTGGTCCCATCCCAGGGCTCTTGAGCATTGTGGCCGTGCTTGCTTTATCTTTCTTTCTTTATTTATTGGTGTTACAATGTAGTACTCTCTTGACCTTATCGTCCATTCTGGACTTTCTTGCCTTTGCTTGGTCAGGTCTATGCAAGTAGCCATTTGAAACCCCTCACCCTCAAGATTCAGCCCAAACATCATCATCTACTTCACTGGAGATGATTTAGCCCTCTCCTTTGGACACCAGTTGTCCCAGAAAATCCCAGATTCTCTGTGCTATTTATACCTGCCTTCTTGAATATTTTCCTTTTAATAAGCTATGACACTCAGATATGATTCTTATTGTTATTGACTCTCCTCCAACACTGTAAGTTTCATGAAGGCAAAACTTATGTTTTATAAAATGTCACATCCCCAGTACTTGGAAGAGTATGAAGACACATAATATAATGGAAAACAAAATTTTCTAGTTTAGAAAAAAAAAAACTTCCCTTAGAGGTGGAAGAGGATTTAATGATGATATTGACTAAGAACTTAACCAGAAAGTGACACATTACAGAAAATCTGCCTAAAAAGTTGCAAAACCCAGAGACGGTTCATCTGCTTACAGCTAAGTGGATGTAGCTGCATTGCACAGGTTTACGGATGTGTAGTCCAGACAGAAGGCGCTGTCTTCCAACACAGACTTAAAGCCTGTCTTCCTTAATGAGTCATTTCAAAGAGGTCATTCTTGCGGCCTGAAGGAAGCTCTTCTGAGAGGCAGGCCAGATGCATAGCTACAGAGATTTGTGCACACAGAAAGAGACAGCGAAACAAATTCTGAAAGCAAAAGGAAGAATAGGGAAAAAAATCAAGAATCTCCCAGATTTAATAAGGAGAACTATGACTCCCAGTTCTACTTTGAAACTGCTCTCTCCCTGTCTTCACTTGACGTCTGTTGATTAAATAAATCACTAAACTCACGTGGCAGGCACTCAAGAGCCAAACCTGTGTCTTATTGACTTTCCTATGCGAGACCAGCACAGTGTTCATGGGAAGGGGAGAAAGGAGTGCATGTTTTCAGAGACTGTGAAGCCATCTCTAAACCAGGGACTTTGTGTGTTAAGGATAAAATGTACGGTGGATAAGCTGAGCTTATTATGAATTTTTAAATATCCATAAAGCATCTAGTTAGAAATACATCAGTGGATCAGGTAAGGGTTGAACTAGGTACCCAGGGTGCTACTCCACTCCACATTTGCTTGTTCTGAAGTCCCTTGTATCTCTTCCTCTTCCATCAGCTACAGTTCTCCCTGCTCAGCTGGGTAAGCTCATGCGGCATTTTCCCAGAGGCTCACTCTACAATTCATTCAGAGCCAGAGACGTAGGCTCATTTACAGGGGATGCATGCGCTGGCATAATCTCGTCACCCATCTTCAGCTGCAGTTTTCTCTTAACAATGTTCGCTCTAGCCTATTTGGTCCAGAGATCACTCTCCTTGACAGGGAAGACAGGAGCAAATGGAAGAAAAGGAGTTCTGCTTTCTCTGTGTCATCCATCAACATCACACCGTTTGGCCTCCAGCAGCCGGCCTCTTCTTGTTCCTGCTCTGAACTTAAAAGCCCTCCACTATCCTGAGAAGCCTGAGCCTTTCGCCTCCAATGCTTCTGTTCATTTTGCCTTTTGGGCCTGATCTACTGCCTGTTCGTTCTCTCTCTCTCTCTCTCTCTCTCTCTCTCTCTCTCTCTCTCTCTCTCTCTCTCTCCCTCTCTCTCCAATGGTGTGTTGGGGAAGGTACACACACTTATGTGTGTGCCCACAGAGGCCAGCCGAGGCCAGAGGGAGCTTTCGGTCTTTCTGCTCTATCCCTCTCCACCCTTCTCGTTTGTGATAGGCTCTCTCACCGAATCTGGAACACACCATTTCCCATCTAGGCTAGTTGAGCAGCAAGGCCTGGCAATTTTCTTGTCTCTATCCTCCAGAGCACTGGGAATACAGATTCATGTGGCCACACTCAGTTTTTATATGTGGACTGTGGACTGTGAACTTGGGCTCTTCTGCTTCCACTGTAGGTGCTCATACCTGAGGGCCATCCCCAGTTCCCCTCTGCTTCTCTTTCATACCAGCATTGGGGATAGGTTTCTCCATACTTTTTGGCACATGCCTTTTTACAATAAGAATCTCTTGGTGGGGTGTGTAAGATCCTGGTTCTAAATGTTGTCTTTTCTTGTCTTCCCTGTCTATGAAAGGCAAAGGCAGAATTATAACATCAAAGGGTCAAAGGCAACTGTAGTATATATTCATAATGGGGTTTAGTTCAACCATAAAGAAAAACAAAATTATATCATTGAAAGAAAATGGATGCAACTAGAAAATAACTATATAAATTAATTAACTCAACCCCAGAAAGATAAACATTGCATGCATTTCCTCATTTGTGTTTATTAGATGATGTGGGATTTCCCTCTCTATACTGTGAATACCATTGGTTAATAAAGAAACTGTCTTAGGCCTGCACAGGGCAGAATAGAGAGGTAGATAGGCACACACACGCAATCCCCAGCTACTCCAGGTTGAGAAGGGCACTTCATTGGTGTTCCTGAGTCAGGGACTAGTGTGGATAACTAAGACACTGTCTCAACAACCAAGTGTGTTATTTCCTGAAGAACGCATTCCATTGCCCGGTGGGAGACACTGCTACTGTGTTCTTCTGCTGTAGAGCAAGTGCAGGAGGAGAAGGGATCGTCCTCAGGCCAGGTCCCTGAGAGACTGTGTGAGCAGAGGAACTCTGCGTTTGCATGGTAACAGTGTCATAGGGACGAGAAACAAAGTATTCATTAAGACACTAGGGAGATAAGGCATTGTTTATTGTAGCCAGATATGGGCATCTTATCCCAACTACTTTACATCCTGAAGAGGACCCAGATAATTTCCTTTTATGCCTTCTTACTTCATATTTAAAACAGACTAAAATATAAGTATTTTAATGTTGACTTCAGAGTTCTTAATTCAAACTGTTCAATGTCAAATATTCCTTTCCTGTTTCTTCTCTTGGTCATAAGTGTAAGCCTGGTTCCTAAAACACAACTGTTAACAATTCTAGCTAGCACAGACTCTGGTGATGGTCACTGGCTTAGCATTTTGGGAAGAACAGAATGTCACTTTCTCTTTGGGGACTGATGGAAAAAGCAACTCCAGCACCCGGCCAGCAGCTGAGCGGCTGGCAAAGCCAAAGGGCTTTGACAAATTAGCTGACTGGCCGCTGTGTGTGCTGCAGTGCAGGTCTCCCTGAGTCGTCTGTCCCAGCAGATGGCACAATACCATGACAATAAATGTAACGAGAGTGTCTCCCCATTTGCCTTTTACACAAAGTCCTGCTTCTGAGCCTGTGCGTCTGTGACCAGAAAGGGAAAATAAATCCTCTCTCTATGATGCTTTTCCACCCCACTATAGAGCAGTGGCATATTTGAAAAAGAAAAGGGCTCCTAAACAGAGCCCGTTCCTTGAAAATAAAAAGGCCGGAAGCGCATTTATTCTCTGCAGTCTTTACAGTTATTTGAAAGGTGCCTTTTTTTAGCCTCATGGAAATGTGCTACCCAGCACCCAAGATTGCTTTATGCACGTCAGACCAAAGCTAGCTCCTGCCTGCTTAGTTCGAGTTAGAAACAAAGAGCCTGCAGCCGCCTTACTATTTTCTTCCATCTACGAGCTGTTAATGCAATGCTTATCCCCGCTTTCTGACAGCCAGGCTTCCACAGGTGCCTTTTCTTGGCAATAAAAAGCTATACCTAATCATGACCTATCTGCTTGATGCCTGCAGTTTGCAGGCAGGCAGGTAGACGTGGTTTCGGTGGTTATGGGCTTTCAATACTCAGTTGTTTATTTTAGCATGGATTATCATAAAATTTTGACTTTTGACCCAAATTTTTTCATATTAATAAGAGTCAGTGTTTTATTTGGAGGAGTATATC
>NW_004949186.1:1217477-1224479 GCF_000317375.1 Microtus ochrogaster
AAATCAATCCAAAGATAAAATTCTGTGTTAGCTAGGAGTGTTGGTGTGTGTGCCTGTAATCCTGGTGTTCAGGGGGAAACTTCAGGACAATCCTTGGCTCAAGGCAAACCTCAACTACATAGCAAGGACAGCCTCAACTACACAGTACAGCCCTGCCTCAAGAAACCAAATAATGGAGGTATAGCACAGTGGTAGAGCACTTGCCAAGAATGCCCAAGACCTGGCTCAATAACCAGCATAGCTAAAAAGTCTGATGCTTTCTTTCAACCTAAACAGAGAATGTAAAGACCATAAAAAATATGTATCTACTATAAAAAACAGAAAGGAAAGAAGGAAGGAAGGAAGGAAGGAAGGAAGGAAGGAAGGAAGGAAGGGAGGGAGGGAGGGAGGGAGGAAGGAAGGAAGGAAGGTAGGAAGGAAGGAAGGAAAAAAGGAAGAAAAAAAGGAAGGAAAAAAGAAAGGAAAAAAGGAAGGGTATTAAGCAAGCACAGAGCTGTGTAACATCAGGAATGAGATGATCTACTCTATGACACTCTGAAATAAATCTACAAGGAAGGTGGAATGTTTTGTTTGGCTTGGGTGGTCACTAGGCCAAGTGTTAATATGCATGTTTTAAAATTGATTGAATGAATGTTAAAAAGAAATAAAAGAATATGCAGGCGTTGGTGGTGACTTGGGAGGCAGAGGCAGGGGGATCTCTGTGAGTTTGAAGCTTACACGTGAGTTCTAGGATAGGCTCTAAAGCTACACAGAGAAATCCTATCTTGAAAAACAAAAATGAAAAGGGAAGGAAAGGAAGGAAGGAGGAAAGAAAGGAAAGGAAAGAAAAGGTTGGTAAATAGAAAAACATAAATATTTCAAACTTCAGTAATGGACATAAAGCTAAAATATCCACAAAAATTAGAAGAATATACATGAATCATGCTTCATCACAGACAGATATTTTACAAACCAAGTAGGTACACATACTCACCTAAACATTCCTCTCCACGATGCTGAAGCCACTGAGCAGGAAGCACCATGGGAAGAAAAGGGTCACGTCTCTATTGACATGTTTAACTCGTTCTAATTCTACTAGAGAAGGTACATGTACCAGGGTGCTGTTGCACACTTCTGGCCCTGGAAACCACTGGCAGTGCCTTTTGAGGAGAATATTTTATCACTTATGTCAAGACTCCTATGTTTACATCTCCACGTGATGAGTAATTGGCTGTCAGTATGCCAGAGCTTAAACTCCCCTAGGAGACAAAACTCTGTGTGTGTCTGTGATGCTTTAACTCCAGAGAGGTTTAACTGATAGGAGGATCCACACTAAACATGGGTGGTAGCATTTCCTGAACTATAGTCCCAGGCTGAATCTAAGGAGAGGTATATGAGCAATAGCATTCATTCCCGTCTGCTTCCAACACGAGCAGCTGCCTCAAACTCCTGCCACGATGCCCTCCTCACCATGCTAGAATGCATCCTCCAACCATGAGCCTATATCAATCAATCAATCAATCAATCAATCCTCTCTTCCCCATTCCCCTCTTTCCTGCTCCCTCCTTCCTTCCCCTTTCTTCAACTGCTTTTGCCAGGCATTTATCACAGTGATGAGACAAGGAACTAAGAGACCATCCCACTAAAGTCATGTGTTCAAATCCCAACCCCCACAGTGAGAAGCATCCAGAAATGGAAGCTTCAGGAGGAGGCCATCAGGTCACGGGGATAGACTTCATATGAGTGGGACCAGTGTTTTAAAGAAAGGGTTCAGGATAGACCCCCTTGCCTCTGCTACTACACAAGAACCTGTCAAGAAGGCTCAGTCAGAAAGTGCTATCTCCACAGACGCCAAGTCTATGAGTCCCTCTTTCCTGGACTTTCAGTCTTCAAAAATATGAGAAATAAATATGCTATTCATAAACTAACTGGACTCAGGAAGCTTCTTAAACAGCCTGAATGGATTAAGATACCCATCAATGTGTATCATTTAAACCACCAGTTCAAACTCTAGGAGCTACACAGTCAACGGTCTACACAGTGTCCTATGATACACATGCTGGGAAGGATCCAGAAGGATACACAACAAAGTTTGATTATAAATATCTAGGAACAAAACCTGAAATATTATCAATTTGTTAATTGTTAATCTGTAGTAGTCAATATTTAGTTCCATAACACATAATTACTTTACGATCATTTGCTTCTTTCTAAGAAAAAAAAGAGAAAGTTTTCTCAAAGCATAGAAATACAAACAGAACTTGTGGGTTTTCCTGTCCAGAGTTACCTGCAAGTCAAAATTTACTCCAGTAGGTTCAACAAGGCTGGTTAAAGAGGAAAGGCATAATTGTAGGCTTAATGAAGTGGTGGTTCATGTTTCTTTCCTAGTAACCTTCATCTACATACTGCAAGAAATTTCCTAAAAAAGATTCTTACAACCCATACACATTTATAATTTCAGCCACGATGTTGTAATTTTCCATACCTGCACTTTAAAAAAAAAAAGAGTGGAACACATGAACAAAATCTGTTGCGGAGTACAGAAAATGTTGTATACTCGGAAGCAGGTTTGGGGCAACTTCCCCAAGAGTATTCAGAAGAAGAGAGTATCCTTTAACCTGCCCCCGGGTCCACAGTGACAGCCCTCACGCTGGGGGATACCATTCCTGAACGCACACACCAAAACCTATCTGTGAGGGAGCCTGGCTGGCAGGCGTGGGGCTAAAGTGGCTGCTTGCCATGGCAGGAAAATGTCTGCTACTGGGGCACATTTACAATTGGATTGGCAATGTTTCCAGCACAGGCTGAGAGATTCGGTCTTCTTCATATATGACAGCAGCAAGGGTTTAGAACGGACAAAACATTGCATATTAGCATCAGTAGCAGCCACACAGCTTCTGTTGGCAGAGGACAGGAAAACAAAAATATCTGCATTTGTTTCATTCTAGAGAAATTGCCAGAACACCATTTGTTCTTATCCACCCAATATGGAGTTTTCTGCATGGTACCATTGCCCTAGGCATGGGCTATAACCCAAGCTTTCAAATCTCGGTGTTTCCCCGAACACAGAGATTTGCAAAACTAATCTAAATAGGGTATTTTGTAAAATAGATGATCTCTTGATGCTACAGTCTTAATGTTTGCCAAGCTACCCAAAAACTCTATCATTGATCTGTCTATTTATCTGTCTATCAACTACCTGTCTTCTATCATCTACCTATTCAGACATCTATAAATCTTCTTTCTGTAACTTATCTATCATCCGAGTATCTATATATCTTTATCTATACCTATACACATATGCATACACACATTTATTCATTCCTCCAACCTTCATTCTATGAAAGACTAAATGCAATGTACCTCGGAGGATGGAAAGGTAGCTGTGGGGCTGAACTACACAGTATAGGGATCAATATTCTTTTACTCTAAGAATGATGAGCGTGTTCAAGGTCATGGAACTTGAACAGAAAAACCTATTCAGGAAACTAGGACACAGAAAAGATAAGTTTTCCTCATACCCACAAATCAGATAAGGGGCTACAGCTGTGTCTAGTTGATTTTTATAAAAACACTGGCTTTCCAATAAACACATTTTTTCCACTTTGGAGATCAGGGGTCATTACTAGTGAATGTATAAGACCGGAGGACTACCCAGGAGAGACTGCTACATGGACCTACATGGACTGTAAAAAACAATGTTAGAATCAGACACTTTAAGAACTTTGCATTTAAAAGAAATGACCCATTCATACAGAATTAGTTTGGAATTTATTTATAAATTTGTCTATAAAAGTATAAGACATCTCTGTTTGCTCACATTTGTATCCTAGATTAAGGAAGTAGCAATTTAAAAAAGACCCCAAAGGATCCCCAAACCTGCTGTAAGAATTAGTAAAGAAAAAAAAAATAGTCAATTAGGAGACTCAAGCTTTCAAGCATCTGCAGCTCTAACTACCCGGAATGTCATGTGATTCCCTTTTATTATTTTGCTAACATTGTTCTAATTATCCTTCTAATAAGAGGCAGGACTAATTAGGAAAACTAAGGTAACATTGTGCTGGCAGTAGAGATTACACATGAGTCCGTAATGAGCCTCTAAATCCACACATAACTAATGACAGAGGGAAACTGGCCACCCACAACAGCTCAGCTGAGTGGGTGGACAGTTGAAGTTAATCTATGAAGACTGGAGTCAAGCAAAATGCATGAGGGAAAAGCATCTTATGGGGGCTGTCAGGGTCAGCTGATGAAGGCCGGGCAGACGTTTTTATTTCTCATAGATCCTAGAATAAAAGGAAGACATAAATTACCACAACCAGCAAAATAAAATCGAGAGCCTGCACAATCCAAAACGGGGTTTCGGCAAACGATACTCCGTGCATCGGGCTCAGGTAACCTTCTTTGTTTTTAATGACTGAAGTCCCAGGGAAATGAGTTTAATTTCTAAGCCGTGGGTGCATTTAATTCGTGACATGGTCTTGGCTGAGAATGTAACGTCTCATCCCATGCCCTCTCGGTGACTGTGCCACGACACACAGGCCCACGTGGGTCACAAACATTAGAGTCCGTAAGGGTTGGCACCTCCACAGAAACACGGCAAGGACAGAACCTGGGTCAGAGGAATTGGAGTGAAGATGTGTAGTGAAGTACACTGGGTCATCCCCCAGAAATGTGACTTCTAAAGGGACCTTGAGGTTGACAGGGACAACTGTTGGCTTGTTGGCCTTCTAGGAGACTCAGAGGTCATGTCAGTTCTCAACTGCCCTTGAAGACAAAGCAGTTAGGGATACAGCCCAGAGTCTTGCCTATTACTGTAACTGAACCTACCACTGGAAGTGACTTTTAACATATGCAACACTAGGTGCCTCGTGAAAACTGATGTGGACCTTGACAAAGAGAAAATGCATTTTTAAACTATATAAGTAATTTAAAATTGTTGAAGAATAACTATAGACAATAAGCAATATCAAACCATAATGAAATTAAGAACACTTAGGAAGTAAAGATCAACCCTGTCTGTCATTCCATATGCTTATTGAGGCCTCCTGCCCAATAATCTGTACAACATATCAAGGAACTATACTTTCCATGGATTTTTTTTTTTTTGCCATAGTTCCTTATTTTTGGCCTTTTTCCTTTTCTTTTCTGCCTTTGGCTTCCTACTGGTTCCTATGCTTCCTTCCAGCCATCACTGGGGGGCATAATTTTGTTCTCACATTCTTTAGCAAAGCTCAGTTGCAATCCATTCACTTCCAAATAAATGACTCATTTGTAATATATGCTACATACTAACTATTTGTTTGTTTATTTGTTATTTACAAAATATACCCAGAATAAAAGACCAGTTTCTGACACTCTCTTCTGACTTTGAGTTGGAGGTCCTTTGAGGAATGGATAGTTTAAATTTTAATGTAGTTAGAGTTATTTTTCTTTTGGGTCTTATAAAAATCCTTCCCTAGCTCAATTTCTATAAACAATGTCTTTAATTTTCTTCTAAAATCTAAAAAGGTTTTGATTTCTTTATACGCTTGAATCCCTCTAGAGTTGGTTTGCATAAAAGGTGTCAGGAAGGTATGCACCTAACTTCAGCTGGGAAGTCATGGGGCCCAACAACATGTGTCGCAGAGCCCACGCTCCCCCAGGGGTGTGTTCTCCACTTTCCTGTCGTACTTCAAAAGCCCACAAATGTTTGGCCTGCCAATGCCAACTGTGAGTCATCCTAAAAAACTAAGTCCTCGCGTATATGTCTTTATTGCTTTCACAATTACTTAAACTATAGACTGGGAACTCGTTCCTATCTATTAACAGAGTCTAACCTACCACTTATTTATCCCCTTTATTCCCTAGTGTCTTTCTGAAATGTTTTACAATTCTTTAAAAGGTTCTCCCATTTTTTTTTTGATCAGATATTTTGGGGTTTGTTTGTTTGTTTGTTTGCTCTAAATGTGTAGAAATGAATTTAGGTTTTATATAATGGTTCACTCAAGTCTGGGCAGCTGGGAACAAACAAGCGTCCTCCAACAACAGTGAGTCCTTATTTATTCTGATATGGATAAATAATCTTCAGGATTTCTGTGTTGGTGGTTGCATCATATGTTATGCAATTTATAGATTTGTTTGCCTTTTCAATATTTATACATAATTCAGTGGAAATGCTTTTATTGAAGTTTTGTTCTGTTAAGGAGTTCTGACCTTATTATTAAATAAAGAAACTTGCCCTCTATTCCTCCTTCGATAGAACTCTTGACTGCAAATGAGCTCTTGAGTTTAACGAATGCTTTCTCTGTAGCTGTAGAAATAATCATACAAAATTTATGAGATATATTGTTTTAGTAGATTTTTTATGGCTACTTTTGTGATAAGCTAGGTATCACAGTGAGCGTCAGTTGTGAACTTGACACACTTAGGAAGAAGGAGCCTCAGTTGAGGATTTGCCTCTATTGGTGGGCATGTCTGAGGGTCATTTTCTTGATTTTCAGTTGGTTTCAAAGGGCCCAGTCCACCGTGGGAAGTACCACCCCTAGGCAGGTGGGTCTGGGCTGTCTAAGAAAAGTAGTTGAGCAGATGAAGAGAAGCAAGATATGACCTCTGTTTCAGTCCCTGTTGATTTCCTGTCTTAACGTCCCTTCATGATGGACATAACCTATGAGTTGAAAGAAACCATTTCCTTCCCAAGTTGTTTTTGGTCATGCCATTTGGTACAGCAACAGAAAACCTAACTGGAGTGTCACGTTTGCAGTTCTGAGATAGACATAACTTAGTGAGGTTAGATTATCTAATGTTTTTAAAGGTCTATAACATTTTATTATTTAAAAAAATCTATGTTTATGAATAAAAGTCCTTTTTGTATTTTTTTGAGAATTATGTGCATGACAATGCATTTTCACCATAGCTACTATGACCTCCTTCTCCAATTTTTCTTCATGCTCCTTAACATAGTACATTCTCAAATTCATGAACTCCGCCTCCATAGTTGTCGCTGTATGTACTCACACACACACACACACACACACACACACA
>NW_004949186.1:1224583-1228723 GCF_000317375.1 Microtus ochrogaster
TGACTTTCTCTTCCTCAGAAGCCACCGGCTCTCTATAGCTCTTCAATGAGGAGCAGCACCACTTGCGTATGCTGGAATGTTGGCTGATGGGGTCCCATGAAGGTCTTGTGCAGGGGCTCCCATTGTTGGCAGTTCACGGGTGTTACACCCTTGTCATGTCCAGAGGAAACTATTCCATACGAGTCCTCTTGGTCCTCTGGCTCTCATGCTCTTCCCACCCCTTCTGTGATATTTCCTGAGCTTTAGATGAAGAGGTCCCATTTGGGGATGAACCCTACACAGTCACTCACTCTGTGTACACTTTGGGAAAGCCCAGCTTGTTTCATGGGTACTGGGGTCTGCCCCTCCTGAGTGTACAGCAAGCACTCTTCACTGAGCCTTCTCTCCAGCCCCTTGACTGTCTTTAGTTGTGTCTTGGTTTTGCTCATTATTCCAAGTCTCGTTCTTATTTTAGCAAATGCTTCCTGCACAGCTATTTTAAATTCAGCACCTATTCATTTTACTCTATCAGAATGTTCTCCTAAATCTTTTGTTGTGCTCGTAATGTGAAATCTCAACGACCTGTTCTCTTAGTGTGTGCAGTAGATTCTAGTCCTGGCTTCTTGTTTGGGGTATATCAGCAAACAAAACAATCCAGGAGACCCGAGAGGTTAAAAACAGTCAGACAAGTGTATAAATAGATGGGTTAGGAAAATATGGCAGAGCAGTCAGGGTGTTGTGGGAAAATAAAGTGGGAAGTGGGAAGGACACTGCAAGTCTTAAAAGAGAACAATGTGGGCAAGCCTTTGAGATGATGGAATCAGAGAAAGCTCTTGAAGGAAACAGACGGCACAGATTCTTTCGAAGAGGCAAAAGAGGGAGATGATGTGTAAGGACCCCAAGTTAAAGCTGCCAGCATCAGAACATCTTCAAACATCCACAAGGATGCTGATGTAGGTAGAGAGAGCCATGGCAGTAAAGAACCAGCAGCGAGACAGATTCCACTGCATGTAGCACCCGGGGGCCATAGAGAGGATCCTAGCTCTTACTCCAAGTGACAGAGGGAATTTTGTGAGCCCCTGGAAGGTTTTGAAGAAAAAATTGACATGCTATGACCTCTGCTGCTTTCTTACTGAAAACAGATTCCAGTTAAGTAATTGTGAACATAAGAAAACAGCCCAAGTGTGAAAATAAGAAAACAGCCCAAGTGTTGGGATTTGGGAGTACACTGGAAGAGACTCCACAGAGGTGGGTGCCAGTGAAGGCGGCAAGAAGGATGGCACTGAAGTTTAGTTCTAGACATATGGAGGCTGAAAGGCCGATTATGTGATCTAGTCAGCACCGCTGGATGTGAAAATCTAGAGGAACGGGATTAGGCTGGGGACAGCAAGGTAAGGGAACTGAGCAGAGGGGAGGTACTTAATTTCTTCAGGCAGAACAAAGCCACCAAGGTATGAATGAAATAGTCAGGAACGTAGCTTCCCTGGGGTACAGGAGATTTGGGGAAGGCGAATGGAGAGAACTGGCCATGGAGATATGTGGAATCCCAGGATAAGAGCGTGACCTAGTGGAATCCCAGGATAGGAGCGTGACCTAGAAACCCTTCCAAAGGAGGCAAAGGTTCACCTTGACAAGCTCTAAGAGGACAGAGGTAAAAACTGAAAAGTAACCATGGGGTTTTGCACTGGGGACATTGTCAGTGGCAATGAAAAGATCATTAAAAAACAGACAAAAAGCCTGCTGGTACAGTGGGCTTATATGAAAAAAAAAAACAAAAAACCAGAAATCCAGAGGCAGACACCTGTAATCCTAAGCACTAGGAAAAGACAGGATGACTGGGAGTTGCACCCCAGCCTGAGCTACAGAGTAAAGGGCCTTTTTAAAAGTAAGAAGTTAAGACAGCGGCAGCATCATATCAATAAAATGTATGTTTGTTGGTGTTACACTCTTGGAATTGTCCACTCTGATGGAATGTTTGGTGTCTGGGGAGAGAAGGGTGTTAGCAGAACAAAGTGTCCCAGCAGGGAAAAGGGATGCTCTTGCTCTATAGTTAAACAAAGTCTCAATATTTGTAGGTGAGTAAAGACCAGGGTGAGATTGAGGATGTTCTCACCTTTCTATCATATAACTTTAAATAGGAGAAGAATCAAAACCACCATGGACTTGGAGGTGCCTGTCCTGTTAAAAATGTTGACCCAATAATTGTCCCTATTCATAAGAATATGGCGGTCTTCCCTTTGATTTGTTGAATCTAAGCAACAATTTGTAATCCACTCTCCAACATTCAACAGCATCACACAGTGAGTCAGCCCTGCGTGTATTATATCACACAGTGGGTCAGCCCTGCGTGTATTACAACACACAATGAGCCAGCCCTGTGTGTATTACATCACACAGTGAGTCAGCCCTGTGTGTATTACATCACACAGTGAGTCAGCCCTGTGTGTATTATATAACACAAGGAGTCAGCCCTGCGTGTATTACATCACACAAGGAGTCAGCCCTCCGTGTATTATATAACACAGGGCAGATGCTGAGTTTCAAACGCTTTGCCCTCTTTCACGTTGTCCAGATTCTGAATGCTGCAGTACAGCAACATACATTAATCAATAAACACTGTGGATAAAATAGGCCTATCCAAGATACACAAAAGTGCTTATGGTCAATCATCTTCAATATGTATACTTTAATAAAAACTATCAATTTTAACTCCTAGCCGCTTTCTGAGGAGTCCTGCATCTAAGCTTGTTAGTGCATTGATTTCTCCACAGTGAGCTTTTGGGCTTCAACTATTTATCAAGTTATTTATTTTCTAGTTTCCAGGTTAGAAAGCACTTGATTTTTTTAACTGTATGTGTTTCTTTGGAGGTGGAGCACGCCACAGCATGCATGTGGAGGTCAGCCAACAGCTTGTGGGAGAGCACTCTTTCTTCCCATCATGTGGGCTCCAGGGGCCAAACTCAGGTCACCAGGCTTGGTGATAACTTCATCCACCAAGCCATCTTGCCAACTGAGCTCTAGATTGTTTGGTTGGATTTTGATGATTTAAAAATATCTATCTGTTCTTCTCACTCCAAATACACACACACACACACACACACACACACACACATATATCACATTAGTGTGGGAAGTCCTTCTGTCTATGTGTTGATTTTATTGGTCAATGAATAAAGAAACTGCTTTGGTTCTATAGCAGAACTATAGGGGAACAGAGAAGGCAGGGAAAACTAAATGAAATGCTGGGAGAAAGAAGGGTGGAATCAGAGAGAAACCATGGAGCCACTGGAGACAGATGCTGGGAACTTTACCTGGTAAGACACAGCCATATGATGATATACAGACTAATAGAAATGAGTTAAATTAATAGGTAAGCCAATAAGAAGCTAGAGCTAATGGGTCAAGCAGTGATTTAAATAATATGCTTTCTGTGTGATTATTTTGTGTCTAAGCTAGCTGGGCAGCCAGGAACCAACAAGCAACCTCCTTGAGCAGCCAGAAACAAACAAGTGGCCCTACTCCAACATCATACACATATGTATGTATGTGTGTATGTATATATACATATATATATATGCATGTATGTATGTGTGTATGTATATATATGTATATATACATACACACATACATACATACATACATGCACGCACACACACATACATGCATGCACACACACATACACACACACAAATACTCTTAAGTCTCTTTCACTTGGGATTTAATTAAACTGCGAAACACATTGTGCTTTGTTCTGACCCTGCACATATTGTAGTTACTCATTTTTTGAAGTTTTGTTGTTGGTTCAAGAATATATTGCACACAAAAACACATTAAACATATAGAATTGCGAGCGTGTTTTTCCCACAGAAATATGTAAGGACATTTCATCTTCCAAAAGTACCTTGGGCTATAGGGTTGTTTTAAAAAATCATATTGTAGTGAAAAGTTAAATCCTAGTTTCTTTGATGTGCTGGTTTCACAGGGAAGCCCCATTACTGGAGAGGAATACTTAGTGTTTTCATAACCACATTTCACTTCAGATTTCCTTGGGGGGGAAATTGTTCATTTGTTTTGGTTGCAGGTCTGGGCAAAAGGTGATAAAAAGCCTTCCAGGCCAGGCACATGCTGAGAACAAAAGGCAGGTGTCCTGTTGCTTGGTTT
>NW_004949186.1:1228978-1244458 GCF_000317375.1 Microtus ochrogaster
TTTTTTTTTTTAAGAAAAAAGAAAAACTCACCCAGCTGTTGGTACTATTCATATTCCAACAGCCTCCAGACTGCTCGAGGCCACCTGGTTGACTTTTGCCTTGGAGACGGTCCAGAAAAGCATTATTTACCCTTTAAGACAAAGGAAAACGTGCATGAGTAGCAAGCCTGCTGCAGGGATAAGAGATTTCTGAGAACCGAATGGGCTATACAGACTGGTGTAGGCTGCATCTTCCTTTCATCTTAGAGAAGATCTATAAAAGCCTCGGTCTAGTGACAGCATGGGGTCTGGTCAAAGTCCCTTCCTGAGGCCGATACAAGTGTGTCTCAAGCCAAAAGAACATAGCTTCACTCACTGAGTGGTCATCATCTTAGCTAGTGCTCTGGTCACTCAAGGAAGCCAAGGGATGAGGCAGGGGCTGGAGGTGGAAGATCCAGAAAGAACTAAGTGGGCGGTGAGGGTGGCAGAGAGCCCTGTGGTGGTGCTGCTGCAAGACAGACAGCTTCCACTTAAGCTCTACTGCGCTGTCAGTCACAGGGAAGAGAATCGCAAGAGGGGCACGTAGCAAGAAAATGAGCAGGCTGCTAGGGGAGAAAAGAAGTTTGAATATCAAAAGACAGAATAAGTACACCTTTCTCTGATTTTTCCGTCACGCTTACAGCCACCAACTTCAAAACTTAAACCTGAATTAATAAGACAATTACTTTCACAAAGGTCAGGATAGAGGCTGCCAGCACAGTGGTGGTCTAACAAGTTAGCCCTCCATACCCATGAGGGGGCGACTCTAGGGCTGTCTGCGGGTACCAAAGGACACTGATGCTCTTGTCTCTTCTGTAAAATGACATAACACTACCACCCTTCGTGTGTCCTCCTATACGCTTTAAATAATCTGTGGATTGCTTACAACATTTAATACCGTATCAGTACTGTGTAAGGAATGAAGGACTTATTATACTGTAATTTTTATATTAAAGAATGTATTTCACTGTATTCTTTAAAGAATAATGCAGGGAAATTGTTACAACCCATAGCTCTAGATACAGTATTTTTTTCTGCGTGTTTTCAATTCAATCTCTTCAAGCCATGGCGATTTCTATAGATGGCTAACTGGGGGCTCACTTGATAAATAATCACTATTCTAAATAGTTGTCTTATGGGCATTTTGACACCATCCTCTGAGTTGCCTATGCACGGCTGAGTAGAGATGGGGACTCAGGAGCTGGGTCAAGAGCAATGAATGACTTACAAACATAGGAGACAGACTAGAAAGTTCTTGGGGGCAGAAACAGCACCTAGCAACAGCATCTGTTCAGCGTGGCTCTGTGGAAGGAAGGGAAGGTAGGAACTGAGCACACTAGCCTCCTCTTCAGTCATGGAAAGCAGAATTAGGTCCCGGTGGATAGCCACAAGTCGCAACTCTCTGAGATGGGGGACCTGCCAGGAAAACAATGGCTGGGTGGCCCAGGCATGTAGGTTGTCGGAGCTCACTCAGCCCCAGCCAAGATGGCAACTGTGTTGGGGTTCATTTTGATCTCCGAGGATTGACTAGCTGTTTCCCTACAAGTGGATTCCCAGTAGGCAGTGGCTGCTTCTCAGCTTTCTGTTGTCACCCTAGAAACCTACGCACATGCCACAGCCTGGCTCCCTGCAGGACCTTATGTCTGAGTCACGGCTCTGACTCTCTCAGCAGGCAGGCTGAGAAAAATCTTACTAAATTACAGCTGGGAAAGGTAATGAGTGGAAAATGCCCTGTGAACAACACAACCAAAGACATTCTGGAATGTGGACACGCTTGGTGCTGTTTTTATAATGTGTGTGTGTGTGTGTGTGTGTGTGTGTGTGTGTGTGTGTGTGTATGCACACACATATCTACGGAGGCAGAAGTCAACACTGGGTGCTTGCCTCAGTTTATATATTATTTTTTAATACAACATTTCTCACTGAACTTCGGGATGCTCAATTTGGCTGGACTGGATCATGCCCCAGTAGTGATCTATCTGTCTTTGTCCCGACCACACCAAAGCCCTGGGGTCATAGATAGGTCCATCATTCTACCCAGGTGCTGAGGATCCAAGCTCAGGTTTCCAAGATTACACAGCAAACACTTCATGGCTGAACCACCTCCCCAATCCCTTTATCTAGGCTTTTGCTCAGTCATAAGAAGGAGTTTTCCTTAGTTTCCCCAATGCCCTCCCACCCCATTAAAGTCACGAGCTGTCTTAACTGTCTTACTAATTAATGTATCCTGAATTTACTCGTTTCCATGGCCACCATTCCAGTTCCCATCAGTATCACCTCTCTGGGTTACTGTCTCCATCCTACCCTGTTTTTCCTCATGTAACAACCTCCACCCCACCCCATGTTAGAAAAGTGATCTTGCCTCCAATGAAGGTTTGAGTAAGAATGGCCCCCATAGGCTCATATATCTGAATGCTTAGTCACCAGGGAGTGGTACTATTTGACAGGATTAGCAGGTGTGACCTTGCTGGAGAAAGTGTGTCCCTGGGGATGGGCTTTGAGGTTTGAAAAGACCATGCCAAGCCCATTGCTTCCCCCTACCACCCCCCCCGCATACAGATCAGAATGTAGCTCGCATCTACTTCTCCAGCATCACGCCTGTCATGCTTCTTCCCACGGTGATGACAACAGCTGAAACCTCTAAAAACTGTAAGCCAGCTCCAGCTGAGTGCATTCTAAGAGCTGCCTTGGTCACGGTGACTCTGCACAGCAATAGAACAGTGACGAAGACATCTTTCGTCTGCCTAAAAGTCTCCAAGACTTGCTTCTCCCTGGCTTGAGAAGAGTCACTATCTTATGCAGGTTCGTACTTCCCCCTTCGCCCTTTGTGCCAGCTTCCATATTCTGCTCTTTTCCTCCAGTGTAACCCAAACTTTGGGATGCAAAGTCCAGCCTTATTCCCACAATGGAGCCTCTGCGCTTGCCATTCTGCTGGCAACAAGGGGCCACTCCAGTAGGAGTCTCTGTCTCTGAGTTCTTTGTGCCTGCTTCTTTCTCATCCTTTGATGTTAGCTCTTCTGTGAGGCCTTTGGTCACCTGTCACCTCCACTTGCTCACTGTTTGGTGTCACGGTCATGGTATTCACCACCATCTGCAAAGGTCTCACTGTTCAATCATTGACTTCTGGTTCTGTCTTTTTGATTTGCATGTGGTTGGGGACTGTTTTTTTCTGGGGGGGGGGTGGCTGGTTCACGCCATTGCCTAGGATAGAGCCTTGGTTGAGTTTGCCCTGATAACTTACTCATGGAGTGAGTGAGATTTCTAGGCATGTGCTCCCTATGTCCATGGCTGTAGACAGAGGCTATGCTGTGAAAAGCCCACTGGCGTGGAGTCCAAAATATACATGCCTCAGTGCCAACTGCTCTGACTGGGTTTTCATAAAGCAAGGTGGACAGGTTCCCTCACAAGCTTGGCTACTAAGAGGAAGAGAGACTGAGTTCTCCATGGTGCTTCAGGAAGGTCCTCGACTGGCTTACCCACTGCGGAATGGTCCACCAAAGACAAAGGCAGTGCACAGCTTGCTTCTCTCCTTCTCTTCTTCTTCCTCCAAACATGGAGGAAGGGCTCCTCTTGCATTTTTGTGGACTAACTAGAGACTATACATTTCATTGCTGTTAAACCTGTGTTCTGCTCCCCCACAGGGGTTAATTTGGATTAAGAATTATTATTGAGAGGTGGTTTGAATTTTCGTAAATCAATAGGGCTCATGCTGGCATTTGCCTCACAGTCCAGATCCATCCGAGCCTTTGAACTGGTGCTCTGTCCATGGTCTGTGGGGTTCTCAGGTGCCTCTCTTTCTCAGGTGGTTATAGAGGGTCAGGGTCAGGTGCAGTTCCAGGGGTGCACACGTTACAGAACTCATTGAAAAGCTCACACAAAATCCCACAAGCTTCCTATCATAAATGTCGGGTTGGGAGCACCTCTGAGTCAACTTTTAAACAGGAGAAATCGTATTGCCTTTTGAATGCTAATGAAATCATGCTCCCAGGGCACACCTAAATG
Organism: Microtus ochrogaster; assembly: GCF_000317375.1. Taxonomy (NCBI): domain Eukaryota; kingdom Metazoa; phylum Chordata; class Mammalia; order Rodentia; family Cricetidae; genus Microtus; species Microtus ochrogaster. Next base: position 1,232,999 of record NW_004949186.1, read on the forward strand.
ATGTCACCTATTGTGCCTACTACATAGCTTGTGTTGCTGCCCTCAGAAGAGGCACCAGTAATTTTGTTCATGGAGGAATTATTGGCTGTGTATCTCCTGATGCCACGGGAATGCACTCTATAAACTTTGAAGGCAGTACAAATGCCAGCTCTTTTCAAAAATTGATCTAGGATATAAAATATGTGCCTAACGGCTTGATTAGTTGTTTCAAACTTGATTACCGAGTTTATTATCCACGAAGATTTCCTGGTGGGTTTAATTTGGATCTACATGTCACCCGAATCAATAAGAGAGGAGACAGGTACAGAAAATAAACAGTACCACCAATATTTATGTATTTTGGCAGAATGGACAATAAATTTAAATAATGAAGGCCAAGAATCCTGTAACAAAGATGCAGCCCTTTCCACCTCTAAACAAACGGCATGAACCTTTATTTGGCACCCATCAAAGTTAATGTATTAGCAATGGGGCTATTAATGTGACACACTGCTGTCTTTAAGATGCTTAAGGATTATTAATTCAATTAATCCACAGGAATAATTGACTACTGATAGCAACCACTGTATATATAAAAGTAATATCAGTACTTTTCTAACCAAAAGTCTTCTAAAGAAAAAGTGAGCAAAACCAATAAAAATACTAGATAATTTATGGCCTACTTTATAAGTAGGTGATAATAAAGGCCCCTTCCTCACCTCAGTTTACCTAACAAAATGATCTAACCAATGTCTCAAGGTTTTGATCTTTCTCTAAACCAGAGTAAAACATACAAACTCACATTTAACATTTTAAAAGCATTTTGTGGTAACCAGAGAAACAGCATGGTCTACTCAAAGAAACATCAGTACCCAGCAGCAGTTACAGACATCCTCAGAAATGGAATATCTGCTGGGCATCTTTCAAAGTCCCTCACCTACAAAATGAAATCATTACACCGATAGACTTCAGTGGGGCTGGAGAGATAAAGTAGCAGTCAGGAGTCTGGGTTGCTCTTCAAGAGACCCAGGTTAAGGTTCCAGAACCCATATGGTGGCTCAGAGCCATCTGTAACTCCAATCCCAGGGAATTTGATGCCCCTTTTCTGGGTCCCTGTGGGCACCAAACATGTACATACAGACAGGTGAAGTATCCTTACTCATAAAAATATGCAAATAAAATTAAAAAAACTAATTTCAAAACAAGTAAGAAAAGTCATCAACTTGCAAAATGAATATGTTTCCTTAAATCCTGAAATCCCTAACACTAAATTCTTCTAAGATGCTCCATCATAGTGTCTCCTAAGAAGAACCTTTCATTATTACAGAGATAATTCGTACAATGTTATTGGCGATGTCCTAACATGTATATTGAGTCTCGCCAGGTAGTCTCAAAACACTTATCTCTGATACCAGGGAGTTTCCTATGAGATTGCATAGATTACTAATGTCAGAAGCTACACCCATACAGCCTCACCAACATGACCACAGAAACATGAACTGAATACGGGTGGTACTAATAGGCATACAAAGTGGATGGGGAAAAGTCCAAGAGGCCTCAGTCCTACACAAAGAACTACAGGCAACCAAGGAATGCCAAGAGCAGGAGAAATAGTCTTTCACAGGGAAGAACACCTGGTGCCATATGGTCAACCCTGTAAACATACATACAAGCAATATTATACAGACAGAGCAGGTTATATTCAGGGATATATCTGTGTGTATGTATGTATGTGTGTGTATATATATATATATATATGTATAATTCATAATAATTAGTGAAAAAACAGGGCATAAATTTGAGAACAAGGAAGGGTACATGGGAGCATTTGGAGGGAGGAAAAGGGAAGGGAGAAATATTGCAATTATATCATAATCTAGCAAATGAAGAGTACTTAATCTACTGAAAATTATTTACTGCTTCTATCTTGAGTCTTTACCTCCACCCTAAAGAATTAGTCATCATCAAATATCTTTAATGAGTTTTTTCCCAAGTGTGTATTCCTAAGCACTGTGATCTAACCATCTATATCAATCTAGTAACTCCAAAGTCATTTACCAACAGCAACGTGCGGTCTCAGAGGGATGTGATGCTCTGCCGCATGGAAGGGGACAAAATAACAGCCTAAACCAACAGCAAGTGTGCTTCAGCCCTCTTTCTTTAAGGCAATGCATGTATGCTCACATGAGCACAGGTGCCTGGGGAAGCCAGGGAGGGTGCCAGATTACCTGGGAAAGGTCTTACTCCCTGGGACAGGTGTTGCAGGCAGTTGTGAGTAGCTGGATACGGTCACTGAGAATGTCACTCAAGTCCTTTGTAAGAGCAATAAGCGCCCTTGACCACTAAGCCATCTATCTTCTCCAACACTGCGATTTAGCCTTCTCAGATGAGTTTGAATGTCCTTAAGCCAAGAAGTGTGGATATTCTGTATGCATGCACATGTGTATGTATGCAAGTGAATATATGCATAGATGTGTGGCTGTTTGCATAGCACAGCACGCACATACTGTAACACCGTAACATATTTAGAGGTGATTTAAATTCCAGAACATTATTTAATGTTGCTCTAAAGTCTTCCCAAAATGCTGCAAAACTTTATCAGTAATTGATTTTTACCAAGGATGCTTATTTTATTGGCCAGTTATACCTCCAGTGCTCGGCTCGATGGATTTGGGCTCTTTCTTCCTCTTGATGCCGTCCTTTAGTTTCCAGTAATTTATTCTGAGAACAATAAAAGTTTTAAGATATGGTTTTCAATTAACATGGTTGTACGGAAGGCACCCAAATCAATTACACATTTAACCTTAGCCGCTGCCACATTTCACTCCTGAAACTTCTACTTAAATCTATTTGGACGTGAAATTATTTTCCCTCTATAAGTAGGTAGCAAAAATAATTGCAGCTTAGTCTAACAGAATAGCTTCACGGGTACAAAATTGTTAGATTGAAAAGCCGATGAGCATGGTCAAGAAATTAAACCAAGTTGTGCAAAGCACAGAGAAGGAAATACAAAGCAACTCAAACTCACCTGTGTCTTACAAAGAAAAACAAATCAAAGTGGTCCCTTTAAGAATATCACACAATTTCTTAGTATTTTTGTAACATGTCTCTCCTAGTAAAATTCCATTGTCACTTAAAAGTAAATTTTGGACTCCATTCTGCAGTGAAGTTCTATTGGTAAAGCGTTCCCAGCCTTGGAGAATAAGCCCAGCCTCACTAACAAACAGTTACATCTGTTGTCTTAAACCAGTTATTTCTCCTGCCACCGGAACTTTAGGCTCCCTGTGGTTGCGAGGCTTCCAAATACATCTCATGACCATGATCTCTAGTTTCTAACATCCTGCTTGTTTTCTTGGAACTATTAAGTCCTGTAGACACAGATAATTCGTTTATAGTCTTATACCATAGGACTAAGTGCCAGGATTTCCCAAATACCTGTCCTCTACCTTCAGGCAGACCAAGTTTTAATCCTATTTTAAAGACAAACAAAAGCAGAAGAAAGAAAATTACTAGGCCGAAGTCATAAGCCAGCCCTTGAGCTAAAGAGATTTTTCTGGTAGAAACTATTTGTCTCATCCTGACAAGCACATACCAATGAATGGGCCTGGCCATGACTGGTGTTTTAGAACCACCACATTTCCTGGTGAAAAGTCTAAAATAAACTAAAAATTCATACTGACTTTTTCTTTTAAATTTCATTCAAATGTCAGCACCAAAGGAAAACACTTCTTTCTTATACATTATACTCTAAATTTAATGCCTATTAGTCTATAAAGCCCATTAGAGCTTTCTCATTCTTACATTGTATTAACAAGGGAAATTGGAGAGTTTTCTAAATAATGACATACTCTCCATCCACTCAAAACTTTCCCTGAACCTAGCTGCCAAGTCTACTGCTGGGGTTCTCACTTTTTCACAATGACATAAAGCCATCTATTTCTTTAAATGTTTTAACCACACCCCCATGGGGGACCAAACCCAGGGCCACTGACATGCTGTGTGGGTGCTCAACCCTTGAACACTATCCTACCCCTTCTTCTTTATGAGCTTAATATATACATAAAGTTTTAATGCTCTGTCAAATGGCCAGGCAGAGAGGCCCAGGTCTGTGATCTTAGCCCTTGGATAGCTGAGGCCCAAAGGCTGAGCTTGAGGACAGCCTTGGCTACTTATTAAGATCCTGTTTCAAAAAATAAGTCAGAGTATCAGAACTTGCCAGCTACAACATTTTTGCTAAAGATCTACAAGTATTTCAATAAAGATCTAGATTCTATGTAGAACACTTGCATGGCATATCTGAGGTTCTGAGTAGAATCTCACTTAAAAATAAAGAAATAAATAGACTTTCTTTTTTTTAACTTTTTGCTATAGTCCCTTTATCTATTCTTTTGTTCTGGTAAACTTTAAAAAAAAAAAGCATGTTTCTGTTTCTGTGGGCAAATGAGAATGAGCCAGATATAAACAATAAACAAAACTGCTGTAGAATTTTTTTATGGGAAAAAAATCCAAGAATGTAATCATAGCTACAAAAAAATCACATGAAAGAAAATAAATGAGAAAGAACTAGTTCTGCCAGACATTAAGACGTGTCCTGAAACAGTGATTTAAATGGCTCAAGTCCGGCAAGAGACCCAAAGGCTATGGAGATGTGGTTATGGTAGGCTTAGGCTGAGTCCATCCTGGAGACTGTTGAGTGGAGGCTGGTAGACTGAGCAACTACTAAGAGAAAATTTAAAACTAGTTCCTCCAGTCAATAAACATAAATTTTGCAGAGTCTAAAGTTTGAACATAGAAGATAAAAATCACAAACATTTTCAAAGGAGGGATAGGTGAATTTATAAACAGCAAAGAGAATCATACAAGGAGAAAAATAAGTTCAACTGAATAAAAATCTATAGCTCCCATTTTGACAAAATACATAAACCAGCTTTGAAATAAGTAAAATAGGAACAAGTCTTTGAGACACACGTGAGCTAATTCGATGTGTTCCATTCATTCATTTGAACAAAATATCTGAGTAGCCTGTGGTGAGCCAGGCTCAGACAGATGTGACAGCTCTACAGTGGCTCACGAGACAGATGACAGCCTTGCTCCATTACAGCTCCTATGCTAGAGGAAGGACACTTGGGTCCAAGTGAGAACAATATGCAGCCCTGACCCTACACAGAGGATATTAAAGGTGACATGAGACACAGTGGCTTGGAGACTGTTTTAGACTGAGGCCCAGGAAAGCAACTAAAGACCTGAGTCAATGAGCAAGGCAGAGGGAACCACCACACAGAGAAGGTTGAAGGCTAAGAATAGAGAGGTGGTGCACAGAAAAGCTAGAAACATCTGTCGGTTCAATGCTATGCTCATCTCCGCCTAGACAAATAGGGACCACAACAATGAGACAAAATGTTTCTATCATGTTGACAAAACTCAGAAAAGTCAGACTATTGGGGACATCCAAACTCTATAGGGGGCCAAAATTTAGTCTTTGGAGCACAATATAGCAATAATCACCAAGTGATAAAATGTACCACATCCTCTGAGGAGTGTTTGAAGATGAGTATGATGTGGATATAGATGTTCACAGCTGTAGCCCACGCTGTAAATATTAAGAAGAAAATCTTAATGTCTTTCAAGGAGGAACAATCAATAAGTTGATCGTCCACATAATGAAATTGTATGGAGCAGTTACAGGGAAGCGGTTATAACTGGAGTGGGGGGGGGGCTGGAAGACACATTGACTGATAAAAAGCCAGAGCAGGGACTGGGCTGGATAAAGTCCTTACCACAGGAACATGAGGACTGGAGTTCAGATCTTCAGGGCTCACATAAAAGCTGAGTGGGCACGGCGGCCCACCTATAATCCCTAGGTCAGAAGGCCCAGAATCCCCTGGTCAGTGGTGGCTCCTGAGCTCAGTAAGAGACCCTACCTCAGATAATTGAAGTATGAAGTGATCACGGGAAGACAGTCCCCATCAACCCCTGGCCTTCACATGAACACACACACACACATACATACACCTGCATTCATGTGTGTCTATACATACGAGAATGTGTATGCACATAGACACATATACTACACATTCATTCATATATATATACACACACACAAAATACAAAAATTAAAAATAAAATAAAAGCCTAGAGAAGCTTTCTTAGTATTCTTACATGTAAATAGAATCTATATACAAATAACTATTTCAACATTTTATTTGCATAAGCATTTTGCATACATGTATATGTGTGTGCATGTGCGTGTGTGTGTGTGTGTGTGTGTGTGTGCATGTGTACCAAGTGTGTGGCCACCTGTAATGGCCAGAATTAAAGGTGCTGGAGTCCCTGGAGCTGGAGTTACACAGTTGTGATTCACCTAGTGGGTGGTAGGAATTGAACCCACATCCTCTACAAGAACAAGAAATGGTCTAATCTACAGAGCCATTTCTCCAGTGCCCCATGTCAACGTTCACATGCTTGCATAGGACACACACAAAACGTTTTCTAGAGAAATGGAAGAAAATGTTCATTGCCGTTGGGAGAAGACTTGAAGGGTAAATGGGTAGAGGGAGGAACCTTAGCGCCTGATAGACTTTGCTTTTATAATCTGTACACGCATGTATTATCTCCTTATACTATTTATGGGAATTTGTAACTCATGCAAGAGGCCACTTCTGCTTTCTTAAGTTTTTCTTTGTTTAAAGATACAGTTCTAACTTTAATTAAAATGTATTAAAATAAGCAAATAGATAAAAAAGGTTCTAGTAGGTAAGTTTTTAACATTTAGAGATAATAAAACAGGAAGTTGGTCTATTAGGGAGCTAGGAAGTGCTAGCTACTAGGAAGCAAAGAAGCATTAGACAAGAGGAGGGGAAGAGGGTGATGCACGCCATCCTCTTGCAGAGGCACAGGATGGGGAGAGGAGAAAAAGACCCAGTGGGAAGCAGGGAAAGGGAGCTGATGAGGCATGGCCGTGCGAGAACATTGTTCCAGATGGCCAAAGAGGAGGGACTGGCCACTGTGCTCGGATTATTTTCTGATTATCAGCACAGTGTATCCAAAGAGAGGCTGATTTTTCTTTGGTACCAAGAAAGATAATTTCAGCTAATTAATTTGTTCTGCTGAACTGACAGCCACAGAGGATGTGTCTGCAATGTCTCACAAGAACATTTGCGGTTCATTTCCTTGGGTTCTCTCATGGAAGGGCAACATCTCGGTGAAAAAGTACAAGGTAAGTTGTTCTGGTTCCAGGGGCTGAGACTGTAACAATGAAGAAAATCAAAATGCTGCGCTACCCAACACACCAGACGCTTGACCCTCATCCCACTCAGGGTGTGTGGGTTAAGTACCAGCCACACCCCAGACCTGCATTTGTGCAGATACAAGTTTGATGCAGTTCTTTCTGGAAGAAAAACAAAATTAAAATGGAAGGTGGGCCCAGAAGGAACCATGAAATGAAGCAGAAAGAAATGCAGTGTTGAGCATAAGTTCTAACAAGAACACAGAAATTCAAAGCCAGAAAGACAAACAAGAGAAATGACTATTCAAGTGTAGGGGCATTTCATTTGTATTTTAATAAATACAAACCAGAATCAGATCAGGAAAGCAAAACAGCCACACTGGCCATCCTTGATGTGGGAGTGATTTCTTTCTAATCTGTTGCTTTCGTTGGTTAATTAATAAAGAAACTGCCTAGGCCCATTTGATAGGCCAACCCTTAGGTGGGTGGAGTAAACAGAACAGAATGCTGGGAGAAAGAAGCTGAGTCAGGGAGTCGCCATGATTCTCCCACTCCAGACAGATGCAGGTTAAGATCTTTCCTGGTAAGCCAGCTCATGGAGCTACACAGATTATTAGAAATGAGTTAGATCGATATGTAAGAGCTAGCCAATAAGAAACTGGAACTAATGGGCCAGGCAGTGTTTAAAAGAATACAGTTTCCGTGTAATTATTTCAGGTAAAGCTAGCCGTGCGGGCAGCCGGGTGAAGGGGACGCAGCCCACCGCTCCTATTACAACACATCCTGACAGACCAGGCAGCAATGACACACACCTTTAATCCCAGTAGCCACACCAGCTTCCCATAGAAACCAGGCAATAGTGGCACACTCCCTTAATCCCAGAACCAGAGAGGATTATAAAATGGGAGGAGACAGCTCTTAAACTCAGTCTCATTCTGAAGTTTCCTGGAGGCAGGATCACCATTTTTGAACTGAGGTAGAGGTAAGAGCCAGTGGCTGGCTGCTTTGCTTTTCTGGTCTTCAGGTTGAATCCCAATATCTGTCTCTGAGTTTTTATTAATCGTGCTACATTCAATGTTTAAAGTATACCCATAAAAGCTCTCTACACAGACGCGGGGTGGGACTGGGGATCTTCTCCAGACACTGAGAACTCCAAAGGAAGGGGGCACTTCCTGGAAGTGGTAAGCGAACAGAACCCGCACCGCCCCCGCCCCCTGCCCTGTTGGTGGCCACACCTGTATGTGAGGAGCGTGTTACGAACAGGGGCCTGTCTGGGTTAGGAGGAGGTAGGGAGGACACTGTCCTGGAGAGCCTCGGCACAGCCACAAGCAGCAGTACTGGGGGCCCAGCGGGCATTTCCGGCTAGAAGCAAATCAGCCCTGTGCTTCCTTTCACTCCCAGCGCCCTACACGACCAGAGGAACTCTGGTACCACATTCAAGGGTGCACAAGGCTGCAGGCCTTGAGAAGTGATGAGACAAGAGCAAAAGCCAGAATCCAAAGCAACTCCTAGAGCACTAATTGAAAACGAAAATAGGGAGGGCTTGAAATCATGTCCGATTCCGACTGTGGCATTCCAGACACGGTTCAGCCTGACTGCTTCATGTAAACACAAAAGCGCCATCGCCTTGGTGGGATGAACTTCTCCCAGGAGACGATGTTCTCTCAGCTCTACTAGGGGAAAAGCACAGGGGAAGGAGGAAGGCCGAGCCAGGACTGGAAAAGACTGCTGCCCTTGAATGGTTGCTAGAAAAGACTTTGAGGTCTCAGTAGTCCGGCTTTGTGGGAGCCTAGGCAGTTTGGATGCTCACCTTACTAGACCTGGATGGAGGTGGGTGGTCCTTGGACTTCCCACAGGGCAGGGAACCCTGATTGCTCTTTGGGCTGATGAGGGAGGGGGACTTGATTGGGGGAGGAGGAGGGAGGGAAATGGGAGGCGGTGGCGGGGAAGAGACAGAAATCTTAAATAAATAAATAAATAAATAAATAAATAAATAAATAAATAAATAAATAAATAGGACTTTGAGGGAATGGAAGAGTCTAGGGTCTGGTTTTGAGGCTCCCTCCTGGAAGGGGTACCTCAACAGAAGAACAGAGATGACCTTGGCCAGCAAGAATGTAGCGGAAAGGTTGAAAGGGCGCTGAAAAGGAGGCCCTCAACCAAATCGAAGGAAGTGAGCCCTGATGGGGGAAGTGGGATAGTCAAGAACATTATACAGGGAGGTGGAAGACTTACGGGAAAATGATACCTAAGTTCCCCCTTGACTAGTGCGTGTGAGCTCTGTCATTCAGTGTCAATATTAACAAAGCCCAGAAACAGACCCCCCATCAACTGTCTTTCTTTTCTTTTCTTTTCTTTTCTTTTCTTTTCTTTTCTTTTCTTCTTTTTTTCTAGCTTTTCCTTTGTTGAAGGTTTGATTCACTGCAGAAAATGTAGAAACTACAGAAAGTATAAAGGAAAACAAGTAATTACTCAGAAAACTCTCTGCCCAGAAACAAGCTCTTTTAACAAGCTGCTATATTTTCTTCCTGATTAAACAGACAGATCACAGTCTCTCACCCTGGCTCACATTATGAAGCTTAGCATGTGTGAGGCCATAGGATCAACTCTCAACCTGCTTCTTCTCTTTTGTTCTTGACAAAAATATCACGAGGCAAATAACAGCACCATCGAACACAACAGACAAGCTGGGACGAGGAAGCAATCCCTACAAGGTGCAGGAGCAGGAAGTAGGCTTAACAATCTGCCTGTACTCTATTTTTCATCTATGTTTTTATTTTACCAAATGTGAACATATTCCTGTCATTAAAATGTGCTGGTAGGGACCATATGGACTTACAGAAAAACCTTTCCGTCTTCTGCCAGTGAACAAATTGTTTCAAATTTTCATTAATCATTAAAAAAATATAGTAAATGTGTGTACACTTCGTGTGGGCATCTCTGATTATTTTCTCAAAACAAATGCCTATCTTTGCCAGGCATGGTTGTTAGGGGCTCATCATCCCAGTACTTGGTAGGCCAGGGGTGGGAGGAGATAACATGCTTAAGGCTAACCTGAGCTGTTACACACTCTGTCAAAAATAAGTAAACAAATACTATTTACAACTACTGGGTTTTTAAATTCCATAGTGCCCAAGGGCTTTTAAAGCTCTCCTGTCACTAGTAACAGCATCCTGCTTGTTCACACTGTATTGTCACAACTACTCTAAGTTCTTACCCCAGCAAACACATATATCAGTAGTCATATTTTTCTAAAGTTTCTGCATTATTCTCAGAGTTGAGATCTAGAAATGAACTGCCAAAGTATTTTAAATTTTATTGGAATTAAACTCGAATTAACTTGGATACAGCTGTAGCTACTGCAATGTGGAGTTTGTCTGCTCAGGGACAGCTACCGTCTTTGCTCTATTCAAACGGACTTTTATGGATAAAGGAAAGTTGGGCTTTGGGGTTTTGTTTGTTTGCTTGCTTAGTTCAAGTTACTCAATGATTTTTTTTACACAGGTAAGTTCATGTGCTCCTTTTTATTTCACTATATTTTCTAATCAATTGTCACTAATATTTGCACGAGCTCCCTCTTGATATATCTCTTGTAACCACCTCTCTTATGGACTTCGCTCTGACTGATTTGCTTTAACAGACTCTCTTGGGCTGTGTGGGCGAGTTGCTCTCATCCATAAATGTTAGCTTATTTCCAATAATTAGAAACGTTACTTTACATTTTCATTCTTTGCCTTATCAAGTTGGCTAAAATAATTCTCAAGGTTTGTTCCATGTGATACTAACAGTTTTATATCAAATAGCTTGGAGGAATACTATGTCCAAATTTCCAGAATGATCTTGGTTTATATGGTAGGGATTATAAGAATCCTTATGTTACTCATTTCTGGTGTTTTGGTACTGAGGATAGAATATTGGATTTTAGTTTGGAAGGTTATATGTGTGTTAGGAATATCCTTTTTAATTATAGTTTATTAAGGTTTTATTCAATTGACAGAATTAAAAAAATCTATTTTTTTTTCCTGTCACTTAAAAGATTCCTGAACATTTTTTTTCTCAATAGTTTTCCTATACAGAAATAAAATATAACAAATTCCTAACAGGTAGTTATCGCTGCATTTTTAGAATGAACTACTTTGTCTTGGTAAATTACTGCTTGAGAGAAAAATTCTACTTTAATTTTCTTTTCAGTATTAAAACTTTACCTTTTGAAACTTTTATAACTAAAAGGTTGGTGTTCTCTCTCTCTCTCTCTC
>NW_004949186.1:1244558-1255450 GCF_000317375.1 Microtus ochrogaster
GTGTGAATATACACACACTTACATGTACATGTTCTTAAACAATAGCTAAAAGAAAGCCTAAAATGTTTAGTCCTTTTCCTTTATCTGGAAAAGTTTCTGAGCATAAGGGAAAAAAAAAATCTGCCCTGTAAAAAAAACTCCGAAGAACTTACTTATAAAGTTAAGCTTAGTCTGTTGGAGTAAGGAACTCCCAGAAAACTTGCTAGATCAAGGTATTTTCCTTTACCTTTGTGCAGTTTTTAGCTCCCTGTCATTTTACATTTTCCCAGAAAGTCATCAACTTCATATAGATTTTCAACTTATTAGTTTAGCCTTAGCTGCAGCAACAGGAGCCTAGTCCTCCCAAAGCTACATCCCTGGACCCCCAGTTCCAATGCTGTCTGCTTGTGTTTCTTTATTTAATCTCTTCCAAATCATGCTTGCTGCAGATCCCTTCATCCCTACGACTTTATCACAGAATACATGGCTGGAGTTTCAGAACAGCTGCTTTGTCAAGTTTCTAATTATTAAGTTATTAATTTCTGTTCTTATCTTAATTACTTCCTTTAGTTTCATTTATTGTTTCTGCTGTAAATTCCTTGGTACATAATTCATGACTTTTCTTCTTTTTAAAGTATTAAATGGGTTTAACAGTTATAATTCTGTTCTCCGCATGCATTCCCCATAGATGCTGGCAGTACTACTTTTTTATGGCTTCCAGAACAATCTTGACTCCTAATTGCTTAAGTTTCTTCTGGTTTTCTTTGTCACCCTTTTCACTTTCTAAATTAAACCAAAAACCACAAAAAAAACTCAGGAAGTACAATCAACTTATCGGAGATGCTAGGAAAGGCCAACAAGGTAAAAGGACTGGGAAGTTATGTGGTGGACTACATGAGCAGGACACATTAGAACTGAGTTAGCTGTGCCTCCTTAGGAGCTTCGTGAGGAAAGACTGAGGTCTCTGCCGAGACCTCCAGCTGCAGAACAGCATCCAGGGCATTGGTGTTGGTTTCTTTTCTTAAGCAGTCCCACCAAATGGAGGAAGAGAGCATGAGCTTAGAGAAACAGTGGTGTGGGAAGTCCTTCTGTATATGCGTTGCTTTTATTGGTTAATAAAGAAGCGGATTTTGGCCAATGAATTAACAGAGTAAAGCCAGGCTAAAAGAGATAGAGAGAGAGAGTAGGAAGAGTCAAGAGATACCATTTAGCCACCCGCAGAAGACAGATGCACCAGAATCTTGCTGATAAGCCACTGCCATGTGGCAATACACAGATTAATGGAGATGGGTTCATTTAGGATATAAGAGCTAGCTAGAAATAGCTTAAGCTATTGGCCAAACAGTATTGCAAATATAGTTTCTGTGTGATTATTTCTTGTCTGAGCAGCCAGGAACAAACAAGCAGCCTCTGCCAACAAAACAGGGCATCATGCCATATACCCATGACCACAAAACAAGCTGCCACACATGAGGACAGTAGCTGCTTATCTCAGGTCCAGACGAACATGAGCAAGAACCACCAAACATTGAGAAAACATTAAGAAGCAAATGCATGGAAGATAAAACAGGAAATACAGTTGGGATATGAAGTAGAAAACTTTACTATTTGGATAGTCACCCTGGGTGGAGAGATGAGGATATTAGGCTCGCTACAGTAAAGCAAACCAGTGGTTTTGGGAAGCAACTGAATTCAGTACATATCTCAAATAAGCACAGCACAGAGAGTCCTGAGAGACTGCGGGCAGTGGGACGATCCAGTACCTTCTTCAGAATGAGACACAAAGTGAGGAAGCAAAAGAAACAATGAAGACGCATGGAGAGTTGACCCTGCGTGTCTGGAGCCCATCTGATAGAAGTCCCGGGAATGGTGAGCGGTGATGCAACAGGGGAATAAACATTGATAGGAAGCCCGAGAGATGCATGCATTTTCAGATCGGAAGAGACAAGCAGAAGCGGTGTGACAAGATTAAACACAGAAATAGAAGCACTGTACATGTTTTCATAATCTGAAAGGGGAGGGGAGAGAAAGGGTTAATAAACACAACAGAGAAAATGCAGCCACAGAGCCTAAAAATAGAGACAATACTGTGACGGAAATGTCAGTTGTGCAGCCAGAGCACAGATATGTGTAAATAAATGAACCACCAACCAAGAAAATGCGAACATATCAAACCACAAATGAAAAAAGTCCATGAAACCGCGTGAGAGAAAACCAGACATGTTTATCACTGCACAGGTGTTTTATACCAGTGGCAGAGTGGAAACTAAGTGATGGGAAAATGCCACATAAACACTAAGAACAATGAGGAACAGGAAATATTGGATAAAATACAGAAAGATAAAAAGGTAAATATACCTAAAAGATAATTAATGAGAAGAGACAATTTCAAATCAGTAAGCAGTCCACACTGAAAGGCAGCCTCCCTTAGCCTCATTGACCAGATCCACAGCCTAGGTTGATGGTGAAAAACTGTCACCAACAAAAAGAATGGAAATCCCCGGGACAGTGAGATGAACTAGGACTGAATCCTTGGCCTGGCATGGCCCCTTTATTTTCTGGCACACAGGGCAGGGGAAATAGGGTGGAATCCACTAGACAAGCCAGGGATGCCGCAGAAGAACAGGCACCTGATCGGCGCTGTGAAGGGACCACGCTGCTGTTCTGTCTTCACGTCTGCTTCCCTATTGTACTGGTTACCACATTGTCCTGAATGCCTATAAAATGAAACACATGCTGCTTGCTTCTCTGCCTCCTTCCAATTCCCTATCTGCACCACGATCAAAGTCCGCCTATCACAAGCGTGTTTGAGCACCAGGTCACAACCCTGAAGAGTTTTAGTTCCAGACTAGATCCTTTAAGTTGTGAAACTCAGCCCTTCAGAAGTTAGGAGGGTCTGCATTTGTCTCACTGATTTCTGTTGCTCAAAGCATGGAAATCTTTTCTGGATGTCATTTGCGACTTTATTTACCCTTGGCTAAAATGTGGGTCACTTGTGTTTTGTGTTCACGTGTGTGTGTTCATCTTCTCTGTGAACAGCCAGCACTAACTGTGGCCAGCACTAACTGTGGCCAGCACAGTACAACCCACGGCAGGATATGTAAAACTTTGGCTGGAAGAAGCCACCTCTATAGGAAAAACCCAGAATTCATCTTTTGTTTGCAATGTGTTGTCAAGTTTTTCCAAAATCTTTTGTAGAATCTAAACATGTCTGTTCACCAGGCTTTCAAAAGCACCTGGTTTGAAGCAATCTGCACCAACAAATACCTGTTGCTGTTGGCCATCCCTCATCTTTGGCAACTTTTGGTTCTCTTCTTTCCACAGAGAATCCTTGTGTGTCTGTCTACTGGCCTGTAAAGGTACAAGCAGAGAATCATCAAATCAGTGCATTTATCTTCCTACCAAGGGACTACTGTTAATAACTCAGCCTCCGTGTGGAGCATACACTAAGCTTCCCATACACACTTGCTTACTGAGTGATTTATGCACCACATCTGAAGACATCCCCTGGGATATATAAAAAAAGAAGGCTAGTGTAAGCACAATCATCCGGCACATTTTAAAGGATGATTTAAATGTTTGCTTAATTAAGCTGTAAAATTTCTCCTCGGAGATAACTGACATAACTCATCCCTGCTGGTGGAAAGCTAAAAGATATTTTCAAGATTGCTCTGACCGACTGATTGGTCCCCCTCACAGACCAGCAGTAATGGCACTGGTTTTCCAATCACGACCATAGCCACTGCTCATTTGTGGTATCCTATTAAACTGTCAATTGGTGATGGATAACATATAACTCCAAAGATGTATTTCTTTCTGAGCCTTTATCTGTACCTGACATGCAGTTCTATTCCCGAGAGGAGGTGAGGAAAAGCCTTTTCTGGACCACAGGAGCTTGGAGAGAGCCAGCCCCTTCAACAGAATGTTCTGCTGTTCTTCTAACTCACCATCATAGCCCAAACACACCAGTCTACCCACCGACTATTATAAAACGCATGAGATTTCAAGTAGCAATGATCCCTGACTTATGATGGGTCACTTGCAAGGTTTGTTTTTTCCCAACTTTATGGTTGTGCAAAAGTGATGCGCATGCATTTTGGGTCTTCTCTCGGGCTGGTGATGTGCAGTACCATGTTAGCTCTGGATGCTTGGTGGTGGGAGCAAGCCACACATCCCGTCAGCTGTGCCATCAGGAGGATAAACAACCGAGTCTCCACAGCCTGAGATGATACTAAGCCAGTGTGTTCCCTGGGTTAGATACATTACATACTTCCGACTTGCAATATTTTCAAATTAGGATCGGTTTATCTGGGTGTAGACCCCATCATGAGCCCAGATTAATCTATATTCTGTTCAAGCGCTATGAACTTTTTCTACTTGTAGCCCTAGCCTCCAAAAGGCAGGAAGCACAACCTAATAACCTAGTGCCCCAGAAACTCCACTACTCTCATAAAACTCCCAGCAGCAGCGTGTAAGGAAGTCATATATTTCAGGCCTCATTCTCTGGACTAGTAATCCGGCTAGCCCACGTAGGCTGGTCCCCCCTGTTCCCATACCATAATTTTTCTCAAGTACTTCTTAGATCATCCCCCCATTCTTATAACCATAAAAATGCATCTACCAGCAAGAACCGCTCTCCAGGGAGGGAGAGAAACTTCTCGATTCACATCATGCAGAAGTAACAATGAGACTACAGGAGTTCCGTGTATCCGGAAACCCCTCACATACCCAAAGCCTGCTTTGTCGCACAAGCAACTTACACACAATGACTTTCTCTTCCCTCCTCCCCAAACAATGGAGCTGTGATATGTCCCAGGTGGGGAGTGGCTCTCTCAGGCCCCTTCCTTTTATATTAGAGAAAGCTAATCTTAATCACAAATATCCTATGTCAGACCCAGGGAGCAAGGAAGAATCTTGAGGTCTCATATAAAAGCCTATGATAACTGCAGGAGTCACATGGTACCTTAGCTACGGAGAGCTCAAAGTTACTTGCTACCCTAACTCATGCTTACCCCACTGGGATCTCTAGGCAGGACTGGAAGTTTCTGTTCAAAGAAATACAGGGGAAAATACACTTTCTTTTATATGTTTTTTTCTTAGTTCTTAATACTAGCCAACTCTAAAATCACTCCATCCATATAATTTTTGTAGTATTAAATATTCACTTGATGTAATAATTGACACTAATGTTTTGTCAATCAGGCAAAGCCCACTTTTATCCATTTTTTCTCAATTTTATCCATTTTTTTCTCAAAGCTGTACTTACAATGTATTTGTTCATAAACAATACCTGAGCCTCCTATGTGCAAGTTTTGGATCAAAACAAGATGACAGACTTCAGACTTTAATAACCTTGTGTGGAAGTCAGAGACAATGATTACAGTACCAATACATGATAACAGATGAGGGTAGAAAAGATGACATTTAATCAACTAGTGTCAAAGACACCTTCTCTAACTGGGTGATGCTAAGCTGTATTTCAGAGAGTCAATAAGAAACTTATTAAGAAAGGAGAATATTTTTGGTTGTGAGCCTAGTCTATAATGGCTGAGCTTTCTCTGATGTCCATGCTTCTTGTTGTCATTGAGGGCCATGCTGATTTCAGGGGTCTGGGCAACCACCTGGAGCCATGTTGCTGTTTAAGGGTCATGCTGCCAGTAGGGATGTGCCAATCTGAGTAACCTGGGGCAATGGTGACATCCAGGCCTAGCTGCTGCCAAAGACCACGTCCGGGTCTGTTCATGGTCCTACCACAGCTGTGGTCTGTGCTGAAGTCGGAGTCCTGTATTCCCACCAAAGGTTGCACAGAAGCTCGGGGTTGGGACAGCAACCTGAAGCCCTTGGTGGTGTCTGGGGGCCATGATGCCACCAGAGCCACCCTGATCTGAGTGGCCAGTGTTTCCACCAGGAGCCAGGACGTCACCCTGGCCCGAGCTGCTGCCAAAAGCCATGTCTGGGTCTGTGCTCCAGCTGTAGCTGGGTCTGTGTTGATGCCTGTGGCCTGTGTCACCTCAAGGGGTCACAGGACATGCTGAGCCAATCCACCCTTCACTGGTCCTGGGAAAGCCGGTCCTGCCTCTTCTTAGACAGTCCAGCAAGAGAGCTGGCACTGACCCTCAAGGGAGAGCTGGCTCCTGCATTACAGGTGAAAGAGAACTAACCCTGATAGCACAGGCATAGGGGAACTGCCTCTGCCCCTTACCTGAGGTCCCAGTAGCCAGATTGAACATCTCAGTTACCACCCATGCCCACAGTCAGGTCTTGGGGTTGACCCATGCTAACATCTAGCCCATCTAGAACCTGCTGGAGCTCAAGGAGGGATTGGTACTGTGGAACAATACCCACAGGATCTCCATGACTCTGGGTGGCCACAGGATATCCCAGAAGAGTTTCGGTGAGGACCCAGGGATGACGGTGTGCCAGAAACCAGAGGCCTTGACCCAGACCAGTGACTCACTGCAGTGAACGTTTGCTAGTAAAGCTGACTGGACAAAAGTGTCTACTGTGTGACAGATCACTCCTAATGCCACCAGGACAAATGACGAAGTGTTGGAGAAGCAGGAAAGGAGAAGCAGAGAGGTTTATTTGAGGTTTTTTGTTTGTTTGTTTTGTTCTTGTTTGATTGATTGATTATCCTGTTTTTGTTTGATGCTTTTTAAATTTTCTTTGGGGGGTCACTGCAGGGGTAAGGAGAGGTTATGGGGGGAATGGGGGCTGAGCGGAATTAGGGTGCATGATGTGAAATTCCCAAAGAATCAATAAAGAAATTATGCTAAATTTAAAAAAGAAAAGAAAACCAGGGGAATAAAAAGGAGAATTACACCATATGAACAAATAGCAAATCAGTCCTAAATGGGTCGTCTTCATCAAAGCCTGATTCTTCAAGACTCAGGGATCTATGTGGAAAAGGAGACAGAAAGATTGTAAGAGTGAGAAATGATAGATGACCCCAAAGAAACTGTGTCTTCCAGACACGGGGCCGAGATACCCATGAACTCACAGAGACACACCAGACCCAAACAGGTTCACACCAGACAAAATCCCAGCACACAGATGGACGTGGACACTGGGTCTGCCCTACCCAAGAAGCTATTTGCAGTGAACACCTGACGGGAGAGGAAAAAAATCTGTTTTCTCCAACAGGGTGTCGCTGGGGGTGTTAGCCACACTTCAGTTCAGGCCTTATGCCCAGGAGTTGTTGGTAAACACAGATGAGTGTCAAGGGGGCTTTTTCTGGCGGTTTTGCTTTATTTTAGCAAATTTTTCATCTTATTGGATCTTTTGTTTGTTTTGATTTCCTTTTTTTTTTTAAAGGCTTTTTCTTTTTTTGAAAGAGAGAAAAAAAAACATGAGTTGGGTGAGTAGGAAGGTAGGAGGAACTGGAAGGTGTTGTGAGAGGAAAAAAAACATCAAAAGTTACTTCACAAAAGAAACATTTAAATAAAAAAAATTTTTTTAAAGAGTTGGTAGTGCTCCCAGGCCAAGTCAGCCCAGAGAGGTATGTCAGATACAGAAATCTGCTGTTTCATGATTCTAGACACAATAATAATTCCAAAATCAACGTTATTCCTGACAGCTGTGAGGAAGGGATTTATCTGTCACATCCCTCCTGTCTGGCTTGCAGGGTCATTGTCACCCTCTCTCCCTGTGCCTCCTATCTGGCTTACAAGGTGATATTCACCCCTGTCTTCTTGTGACTTCTGTCTGGTTTGCAAGGTCATAGTCACCCCTGTCTCCCTGTGCCTTCTGTCTGGGTTTCAGGGGTTGTATTCACCCTGTCTTTTCCCACCACTTCCTTCTGCATATAACTCTCTCAGTTTCGTGTTGAATTTCATATTGATCACCTCTGTCCCCAGATCAGCTTACATTCTAAAACGGTGGGGCTTAGGTTTCGGCATATAAACCCCGAGAGACCTACTTCATCCCAAGATAAATTTTCATGTCAGATGATGGAGTAAAGATGTTTGTACTTTTAGATATTTTTTTCTCAAAGATTACCCTGGAAAGAAAGCAATATAAAACAAACTATTTTCAAAAATCAAGAGAAGTTGTGTCTGGAGAGATGGCTGAGTGGTTAAGAGTACTGGCTATGATGGACCAGCCTGACTCCATCTTAAGATTAAAAGTCATGTTGTTACAAGGTCAAAATCAGTCCATTCCTCTTTTCTGTAAAATTTGGGGTTGACCATGTTATGAGCCATCTTCTGGAATCTGACATGAAATCTGACACTTTATTCCATGACCTTCACCCTGATAAGATGTTCTGCCAAATAATTTTGAGATGTGCTGCCAAGTTCTTACATGAGCAAGACCCCCAGGAGCCCCCTAGCCTTGCAGTTCTTTGGGTTATATAAGCCAAGCACCAATTTATTCCTGTGTTCAACACTATTTTCCTAAACCCTACTTTAGGGAAATAGCCCTGTCTGACAGAAAATAAAGCTTGCTTAATTTGACCAAAGAATTTGGGTGCTGGTCTTTACTCTCTTTTGAAGGGAGAGAGCATAAATTGAAGGAGGAAATGAGGAAGAGGAGGAGCAAGAGAAAAAGGGGAAGAGGACATCAGGGGCCAGCCACCCAGCCACCCCGCCACCCTGCCACCCAGCCACCCGCCACCCAGCCACCTAGCCACCCCACCACCCCGCCAGCCACAGAGTAAGAATGAAAGTAAGATATACAGAGGAAAAGCCCAGAGGCATAGTAGTCGGGATAATTTAAGTCAGGAAAAGCTGGCAAGAAACAAGTCAAGCTAAGACCAAACATTCACAACTAGGAATAAGCCCCGTGTGTGTTTATTTGGGAGCTGGGTGGTTGGCCACCGAAAGAAGACAAAGAGGAAAACATCACACAACACCCCTCCATTTTCTTTTCTTCAGAGCTGCATGCGGACATAGTAGATGAATGCACCAGCTCTTTGGGAAGCCAGATGGGTCACGGGAAGATGAAAGAAAGAAATTACTAGAAAGTCCAAATAGCTGTTTGTCCCATCTGCCTGCCCTTGCTCTGAAAATTCTATTGCCAAATCTCTTAACCCTAACAGAAAATTCAAAGTGTCCTCTCTGGGAGAAACGAGAGCAGATGCACACACCAAGCACTGAAGGCAGAAATGGTGAACAGGAAAGGGCTGCACAGGACCCTGTATGCTGATGCCCTCCATTAGGTTTCTCGCCTTCCTCCTGTGCTGTTGCCACCCCAGTGAAAATGGAGCATTCTTTTCAAAGTATTGGAGACAGATTCCTAGAAAATGAGAAAGATTTCCCTTCTCCACAAAAAAACAACCAAATCTCCAAAACATTTAGAGGATAGTCAAGAAAAAGTGTCAGTAGGCAGGAGTTAAAAGTACTGGAATATAAATTCAAGGAGAAAAAAAAATGTTTAAAAAGAAGTTAGAAAATAAATCCAGGTGGCCTGGGATTAGAGAAATAGGAATTCTATAAAAAGAAAATGAAGAGAAAGGAATAAAAAGAAAATAACACCAGGAAGTTATCTGGGACCAGAAATGAGTTTCCAAATTGAAAATGAATAACAAAAACCCCTCGTACTCAGACCCACCAGTACCGAGTATCAGGAGGAGGAAGGAGGATGCTAAGTTATTCCCAGGGAAAGCAGGTTTACAAAGCTCCTATAAGAATGAGAATCCAGATGCCCATGGATTTCTCAGGAGCCAGGACTGAAAAAGGGAAGAGGAGGACCATCAAAACTCAGACATGAACTTCTAAGTGGGGCAGAGAGGGCGGGCTATAAAATTAGCTCCAACACAGAAGGACCTGAACACACTTGTCTTCCCTGTATCTTCTCCAGTGAACTATCAGACGAGATATTACATCGTAACCAAGGAACAAAGAGTGAAAGCATAAGCCAAGTGGATCCAGAGGTCAGAGAACTCCCGGTACCAAGGCAATAAAGGCGATTCCCAAGACATCCTCAGAGAACCCTTCTCCACCTTGGCTGTACTTCATGGCTGCCTTGGGTGCTTTGAAAACACTTGGGTCCAGGTCACATTGCAGTTGGATCTCTGGGGGTGTGACCTAGGCACGGACAGGTTGTAAAGCTCCCCCAGATGAGTTCACTGGGCAGAGGAGGCTCTGACCCATTGTGCTAAAGGAAAGTTCCAGAACAACCCCTGTGCTGTGGAGCTGCATTCAGAGCCGGAGTGAGGTGGCATCTGAATGGAGAGGACAGAACTGAGGAGCTAGCTAACAGTCACAAGATGGAAACTGTGTGGAACCTTTAATCAAGAAGCACTGGATGGGACAGCTGGAGGGGCTAGAGATGGGTTCCCTTTGAACATTTGTTAAAGAAAATGCAAAAATAAAATAGAGTCTTCTCAAATGTTTACAAGTTGCCAAAGACAGAAAACACAACCAGAGAGCACTAACTAACTGGCTGGGCAGCCAGAGTAATCACTACATTAAGACAGAAGGACCAGCAAACAGTAGGGATCTTGAGGTGGGAGCCAGTGAGCTCCCACTAGCATGAGTCAGCTGTTTTTGTGGGTATCTCCATCATGGTTTTGGCCCCTTTGCTCACAGTATCACTCCTCCCTCTCTATGACTAATATCTCAGAAAGAAAGGATTTCTGCCCCCCTCCCTCTCTATGACTAGTATCTCAGAAAGAAAAAATTTCTGCTCCCCTACCCTAACCCCAACAATGCATACTTACTAGAGAGAGTGACACCATCTAAGTGGAAGTAAATTCTGCAGTTGTCTTTTGCCTGGAGTCCTAAACCTCCAAGAGCTTTATTCTAACACACAGAGGAATTTTGCTGCAGCCTTTTTTTCATCCATATAATTACATAGAATTTATAAAATCCCTATCTCCCAATGGTGGGTATGTGTTCAACGTAGAAAGGTGTGTAAGGACTCCTGGGGAGCTAACCCATGCCCAGCACTGAGAATTGAGAATTTCCTTTTTT
>NW_004949186.1:1255690-1259594 GCF_000317375.1 Microtus ochrogaster
GTTTCCCAGGGAACGGGACCTCTGGCAGATGACCTGTTCCTAAACTAATGGGCAGCGCTTAATAAACTCAGCTGGGCAATGTGAGAGAGTGAGAGACTTTGGAGCCCTCAGTGCTTTGATGTCCTCATCAAAATCCTGCCCTCTGTGAGGATCTATGTGGAAGAGGGGATTTTTAAGAGTCGGAGGTGGTGGATGGCTCCAAGGGAACGGTGCCAAACAGGCACCGATGCACACAGGAACTCACAGAGACTGTGAAGAGAATACACAAGACTTATAGTGGTTCCTCCCAGAGCAGAGAAGAGGAAATGGACACAAAGCCCCACCCCTAACCAGGAAATGTATCTTCTGGGAAAGGAGTGCCATTCAGTGTATCAGCCACATTCCAGATCTACTCCCAGGAAAAGCTGGCCAATGAAGAAAAGATTCCGTGTTTTCTGTTTGCTTTGTTGTTGTTGTTTAGTTTTATTATTTTTGTTTGTTTTGTTTTTGTCTTATTGGGTTTTTTTTTTCAGTGTTTGTTTTGATTTTGTTGTTGGGTTTTTTTTTTTCATTTTGGAGAGAGAGAAAGAACATAAAATTGGGTGGGAAGAATCTGGGAGGAGTTGGGGGACGGGAAAGATTATCAAAATACATTGTATGAAAAAATTTTAGTCAAACATATGAAACAAAAGAAAAAGAGGCATAAAGTTGGGAGA
Organism: Microtus ochrogaster; assembly: GCF_000317375.1. Taxonomy (NCBI): domain Eukaryota; kingdom Metazoa; phylum Chordata; class Mammalia; order Rodentia; family Cricetidae; genus Microtus; species Microtus ochrogaster. The sequence goes on from NW_004949186.1 coordinate 1,256,386, forward strand.
TGTGTTGGAGGAACCAGGGCAAGTTGAAGTGGGGAGAGCAGGGTAGATATGATCAGGATATATTTAATATACATATGAAATGTGATATTTTTAGTTTTAAAACAATCTTATTTTATATATCAATCCCAGTTTCCTCTCTCTCCCGTCTTCCCACTCTTCCCCCATCTTCTCCCCACTTCATTCCCATCTACTCCTCAGAGAAGGTGAGGCCTCCCATGGGGATTCAACACAGTCTATCATATCACTTGAGGCAGGACCAAGGCCCTCTCCCCTGTATCTAGACTGAGCAAGGTATCCCTACACAGGGAATGGTCTCCGAAGAGCCAGTTCATGCACTAGAGATAAATACTGGCTCCATTGCTAGTGGCCCCACAAACTGCATAAGTCACACAAATGTCACCCACATTCAGAGGGTCTAGTTCCATCTTATGCTGGTTCTCTAGCTGTCAGTCCAGGGTCAGTGAGCTCCCACTAGCTCGAATCAGCTGTTTTTGTGGGTATCCCGACCACGATCTTGGCCCCTTTGCTCATAATATCATTGCTCCCTCTCTATGACTGGACTCCAGGAGTTAGGCTCAGTGCTTAGGTGTGGATCTCTGCATCTGCTTCCATCAGATGCTGGATGAAGGTTCTATGATAACAATTAAGGTACTCATCAATCTGATTACCAGGAAGGGCAGTTTAGATACCCTCTCCACTATTGCTTAGATTCTTAGCTGGGTTCGTCCTTGTGGTTTCCTGGGAGTTTCCCTAGTGCCTGGTTTCTTGCTAACCCTACAATGGCTTCCTCTTTGATGGTATCTCTTTCCTTGCTCTCCCTCTTTGTCCTTTACCCAACTTGATTTTCTTGATACCTAATGTTCTTCCTGTTCCTCTTCTTCCCTTCCCACTCTGCTACCACCCTCCCTCCACACTGCCATTTACTAAAGAGATCTTGTCTACTTCCCCTTTCCTGGGGGATCTATGTATTTCTCTTAGGGTTCTCCTTGTTTCCTGTCTTCTCTGTGGTTGTGAACTATAAGCTGACCATCCTTTGCTTTATGTCTAATATCCACTTATGAGTGAATACATATCATGTTTGCCTTTCTGTGTCTGGGTTACCTTACTCAGAAGCAAACATCCATTTGCCTGCAAATTTCAAGATGTCATTGTTTTTTACCGCTGAGTAGTATTTCATTAGGTAAATTTCCATTCTTTTTCCATTCTTCAATTGAGGAGTATCTTGGTTGTTTTCAGGTTTTGGCTATTACAAATAATGCTGCTATGAACATAATTGAGAAATTTTCTTTGTGGTATGGGTCTGTATCCTTTGGGTATATGCCCAAGAGCGGTATTGCTGGGTTTTGAGGTAGATTGATTCCCAGTTTTTTTGAGAAACCGCTATATTGATTTCCTAAGTGGCTGTACAAGTTTGCACTCCCACCAGCAATGGGGGAGTGTTTCCCTTACTCCACATCCTCTCCAGCATAAGCTGTCATCAGTGGTTTTGATCTTAGCCATTCTGACTGGTATAAGATGGAATGTCAGAGTTGTTTTGATTTGCATTTCTCTGATGGCTAAGGATGTTGGGCAGTTCCTTAAGTGACTTTCAGCCATTAGAGAATTTTCTATTGAGAATTCTCTGTTTAGATCTGTACCTCATTTTTAATTGGACTATTTGATATTTTGATATCTAGTTTCTTGAGCTCTTTGTATATTTTGAAGATCAGGCTTTTGTCCAAAGTAGAGTTGGTAAAGATGTTTTCACCATTCTGTAGGTTGCCATTTTGTCCTGTTGACTGTGTCCTTTGCCTTACAGAAGCTTCTCAGTTTCAGGAGGTCACATTTATTAATTATTGATCTCAGCATCTGTGCTACTGGTGCTATATACAGGAAGTAGTCTCCTGTACCAATACATTCAAGGCTACTTCCAACTTTCTCTTCTAGGAAGTTCAGTGTGACTGGATTTATGTTGAGGTTTTTGATCCATTGGAACTTGAGTTTTGTGCATGGGGATCTATTTTCATTTTTCTACATGTCAACATCCTGTTATGCCAGCACCATTTGTTGATGTTTTCTTTTATCCCATTGTATATTTTTAGCTTCTTTGTCAAAAATCAGGTGTTCCTAGATGTGCGGATTAATATCAGGGTCTTTGATTCGATTCCATTGGTCAACCTGTCTGTTTTTATGCCAATATCAAGCTGTTTTCATTACTATAACTCTATAGTAGAGCTTGAAGTCAGGAATGGTGATGCCTCTGGAAATTTCTTTCTTGTACAGGATTGTTTTGGTTATCTTGGGTTTTTTGTTTTTCCATATGAAGTTGAGTATTGTTCTTTCAAGGTCTATGGAATGTTATTTTTTAAATGTAGGAGGAAAAATGTTCACAAAAGTTGCTTTGAAGAGTATAGTAAAATTAGGAAACAGAAAAACAATAAATTCTTAGAGCTCTCCATACACATATAGAGGAGAGGGACACATCGCTCACAGTCTGAACATAAACTAGGTATTCTCTTAACAGAGAATAAATGTTTTCCACAGAAGTGCAATGTATATATTTGACCTTCCTAAAGCATTGGAAATGGCTGCACAGAGCCTTCTCAGAATCCTGTGCATATGGATAAACAGAAGGAGAAGAGCACACTATGGGTAAAAACTCAGTTAAGTATATCCAACACTGACAACTTATTAATAATTTGACGTCAAAATCGAGTATCTCTTGCATGTAGCTCAGGAGGAGCCTTCCTGGGGCTGATCCTGCTCCATATTTTCTATTGATAGCTCGAGGGCTATGCTACGCATGCACTAATCAATCCACAGAATATGCAGCTCCGGGAGACACGGCCGTTGCGTTTGTTATAGATGGCACTAAATAATAATAAAAAAAAGAAATAAAAGGAGGGACTCCATGATAACCTCTTAGGGGGACGATTACTGGGATGAAACACCATGACCAAAAGCAGTTTAGTAAATAGATGCTTGCCTTGTAGACACAAGGATCTGAGTTTGATTACTGTATTGAGTACGGAAGTTTCAGAGACAGGAGGATCCCTTGTACTTGCTTCCTCACCAACCTAGCCTCCTTGACAAATATGAGATTGGCTAATAGACGTTTACCCCCAAAGGGTAGATGGCTTTCCCAAGGAATGACATCTGAGGCTGTCCTCTGGCTTCTGCCTGCGTGCACACAATTGCACACCACCAGCACACACACTTATGAACTTGCA
>NW_004949186.1:1263364-1268004 GCF_000317375.1 Microtus ochrogaster
AAAAAAAATAAAAAAAAAATTCAGGATGGTCTTGTGGAATCCAAGAAATGACTTGAAATTGATAGAGCAAACAGACACAGTCCTGCTGGGGTTTTATGCCACAGGACCCCAAAGCTCCCAACTTGAAAGGCAAGACATGCTGGCAAGCAAAACCCTAAGTGTTCCGATTTCAATCCCTTCTCCATCCCTCACAGCCAGCCACAGACATGCTCAGAACTTGCCATTCACACGTAATTTAAGCCTGTGACCTGCAGGTTTTCAATTCTCCCCTTCAGGGCCCCGCAGTGAGGGTGGTGAGATGATGGATTTGGGGTGACGCGATTATAGAGCTTACTCTGACAAGTTTAGAGTATACAACACCATATCAGAAACAGGGAAAAAATAGAATACTTACAGGATGGGAAGCAAGAGTGATTTTTTTTTCCCCTGAGAGCAGCATCGTGTTTTCCCCCAGTAAGGGAGCAACAACCAAGTCTGGCCACTTCTACCTTCCAAACGGTTTTCAAGTTGCCCCCCCCACACACACACACATCCTGTCTCACTACCAGAACCAGAGTCCTAAAGGCTCTTTGCTCTTAATTCTTTTGCATCTGTCCTTCATGCCATTGTCGGTGTAGTCCCAGGAAAATACAGGAGATCTTGAATCTTTTTTGTTTACAGAATATTAGGCCCATCAGTCCCCACAGGTCTCCAACTTGACACTCATCTGTTCTCAGTGGCTATTCTACCAGGAGCTTCCCCAGCTTCCTAGGTGTGGGGGGGGGCATTTCTAGTTGACTCATTGTCTAGGTCAGAGATTCTCTACCTGTGGACTGTGACCCCTTTGGGGATGTTAAATGATATTTTCACAGGACCATTGTAAATATCCAATATTGACATTATGTTTCATAACAGGAACAAAGTTACAGTTATGAAGTAGCAGCAAAAATAAGTTTATGCTTGGGGTCACCACAACATGAAGAACTGTATTAAAGGGTTGCAGCATTTCAGAAGGCTGAGAATCACTGGTCTGGGGATGTTACTAGCATTTGGGGGTCGGAGATGTTCCACAAACTGGACAATAATCTGCCCACCCAGTTTGCCACTGATTGCTCATTTGAGTAAAGCTCCTTGGGGCCCCGCTGACTTCTCGAGCCTCCTGGTTTACCTGTCCCTCACATCTGTGAAAGCCATCGTCCCCAGCACCTGCCATGTTTCTCGTGCCTGTGTCACCCGGGGCAACTCTCTTCATTTCACTAACTCATGTTTTGTCGGCTTCAGCTCAGCCACCCTCTAACAGGAAGAACCTGCGTACAGCCTGACTCACCTGCTCCTCTCTCAAAGAGCAGCAGAGCCTTCTAATGGGGCTAAGCTTCGTGCTCAGCGCACAGCTTCCTAAGTATTGGGTTCTCTCTGTTCATTAGGGTCATTCAGTGTAGACAGTGTACTAGACCTTATGTAGAAACAAATGTTTTGGTGAGGTGAAGGAATCGACCTCAGCATACAATATACCTGATGACCCGAGTTTACCTGGCCTCGTTTACCATTGCCAAATCATGGAGTCAAGCCTAAGCACCTGTCTGAGGAGGAAGGGTAAAGAAATGTGGTCAAAATACTACAATAGATTATCTTTCGCCTTAAAGAACAGAACTGTGCTGTTCTCAGGACACTGGGCTGAATGGGAAATTATAATGTGAAGGGAAATAAGCTAGACCTTTAAACAAATGTCAAATGTATATTCTCACATGAAGACTCAAGATTAGAAGACAAAAGCACGAAAATGGAAGGACTGCTTGGGAAATGGAAAAGGGCCAGGAAGACTAGACAGACGGGGCCTGGGGTGAATGGGGTAGGGGGCTAACATGTATACTGTATCCACACCTAAAAATGTTAGAATGAAACCCATTCTTCTCTGCAAGGCAAGAGATTGGGGGTGGGGTATAGGTGGATGACTGGGGACGATAAAGGACTTTTCAGGAGCCTATATGTATATTATGGGAACAAACACAAGCGTTATTTTACACCTCAAGGGGCAGTTGGTGGGTGGCGGCCGGTCAGGGTTTCCAATCATGCTATGTTGTACCTGCTACTTTGTGCCCTTAATCTTTGGCCTCTAAACCTTTCTTCAAAAGGTGCCAGGCAGTACCCTGCATGAGTTTCCACTCACCCACGTTGAGGACGGGGCAGCCCGAGGAGCCATTTGACAGGCACTTCTGTTTCTCAGGTCCGTATCCAGTCTGTTCAGGAACTCAGCGGTTTTGCTGCCAGGAAAATAAACAGGTGTTAGCATTCCAAAACACTAGAAATAACACTGTTTACCAAGCCTCTGGATACCAGCCTGGATCGGCACCCTAAATATATCCTGATGCCTAAAAATATCCTGGGGAGAAGAGAAGATGAGAAAGCAAGGTGCGGCAGAGAATCCAAACCAAGTGGCGTCGCGAGAGGGCATCGTGAAGAGCGTGTGTTTTAAAAAATATCAAATTAGGTTTGTGAAATATGAACCTGTCATTTCGGGCTTTGCCCTTTGTGTTCTCGACAGAGATAAATCTTCCCTGTGACTTCACAGGACGGTGCTTCATTTCCTCTGTGTGTATCTCGGCTCTGACATCAGACTTCAGTGTGGACCTGGGGAGAACTAATCCCTGACAACATCTCACTCCACCCCAGTTCCACATTAACCCTTAACCCTCCTGGGGTCTTTCTCTTGTCATCTCATCTCCCACACAGCTCTGACTACTCAGAAGACACACTGGGCCCGTAGACCAGCAGTTTGCTCCCGTTTATGAACCGCTAACCCTTGAAGATTCTGAAACAGAAATAGACTTTCTATCCACCACCACCACCACCACCACCACCACCACACACACACACACACACACACACACACACACATTTGTATTTGATTCCAGGGAAGAGATGAACTTCCTTTCTTAGAGTTCAAAACTGCTGCTTGGACTGAGAAAATGGCTCAGTCAACAAAGTTCTTTTTTTTATTTATTTATTTTTATTTATTTCTTTAGTTGTTGAAAAAAATTTCTGCCTCCTCCCCGTTTCCCATTTCCCTCCCCAGTTCTTGCTATACAAGCATGAAGACTTAAGGTCAGACTCCCAGGGACCACATAAAAAGTAGGGCATGGTGACACACCCTTGGAGTTCCAGTGATGGCAACACAGAAACAAGTGACTCCCTGAGGCTTGCTGACCAGCCAGCCAGTCTAGCCAAATCAGTGAGTGCCAGGTTCAATAAGAGATTATATCTTAAAACATAAAGTGTGATGGCCCATGCCTCTGATCCCAGTACCCCTGAAGCAAAGACAGGTGGATCTGTCTACATAGTGACAGTGCTACATAGTGAGACCCTATATCATTAAATTGATTAACTGATTAATTAAGGTAAAGAAATAATAGAATAAACCACCCAAAGTTGACCTCCAGCCTCCACATGCATGTACACAGGCATCCATATACAGATGTCAGCATGCAAAATTATACACATCCATGTGTGCATAGCACATGCCCAAAAGTACTCAGTGCTGCTGACTCCGGCACACATTTCTGGTTATTTCTTTTTAGCTTTGAGAAAGTTGGCCTAGGCTTTGCTTTCTCCTTAATCCAAATTGCCACTCAGGTTTTCTTCTTGCCCATGTCAAGCACAGGACACTGGAATTACTTCCTAGTCCTTACGTCAAGTACTGCTTTAACTTTAACGAGCCTATCTTTAACGAGCTCTTTTTCCCTTTTCCCTGGGTAACCTCCAGAATTTCTACTTCTTATTCCACATTTATAATCAAGCACCTCAAAGAAGCCTGATTTCTGTTGTTCCAGACTTTGCTTCCATTTCCTACTTCTCTCTACTCTTCCTCTTCTAAGACTCATACAGAGATTCAGGTCCTTGAGTACTGAGGACATGGGCATCAGAGGAAACACAGGGGTCTAGTAAGAACCAGTGGCACACGGCTGGGGGAAAAAGACAATCCAAGGCGTTAGAAACGAAAGAAAGATGCCAGCATCGTGGGTAGAACAGGGCATTTCGGCAAAGTTAGAAGCTTGAGCTGAGAAAGGAAGTGTTCACACTAGAGCAGAGTTCCTGAGACTTCAGCCATGACAGCAAGTGACCCAGCCACTAGTCCCGGATTAAGTACCTCGCCCAGAATAGTCAGAGACCAATGACATCACATAGCCTGACTTCCTGGAAATCAATCACGTAAAATAGGAGAAAGTTCTACCGTGTAAGCATAATGCACTTAGCATTCTTACTGAGGGACATTTATGTGACCCTACTGGACATCAGGGAATATGACATAAAAAGGTTAAACTACCAGTTTTAGATTATGTTTAAATTACCATTGCACTTATGAAGTCACCCTCATTAAAAACCGTAAGTGATAAATGACCCCCAAGTGGTTTTCATGCTGTTGGGAGGGGACAATTTTACCTTATCTTAAACTCTTTTAGCTAACACACAGACTCAGTTGGCTGCAGAGTCCAGACCGGTAACACATGAGTAAAGAAAACAGGAGATTAGACATAGCAATAGGAGGTGTCTACCAGTTGGGTCAAAGACAGGAAGAACATTGATCATGTTGAGGGATTTGACAAACTAGAAATGATTTCCCTTGCAAGTAGGGCAGTTGCTTTTTTTTTTTTTTTTTTTTTTTT
>NW_004949186.1:1268163-1275080 GCF_000317375.1 Microtus ochrogaster
CCAGACCAAGATCGCCAGTGGGTAACAAGCCAGCAATGCCAGATAGCTCAGGTTTTACTATTATAGCCAAAATGCTGAAATATTTAATGTGAAATAGTTTGGCAATTAATTTAAAAAGTTTTAAAACTTTGCAGGTTTACACTGCTGGCCTCGAGCAAAACAAAACAAAGCCCTCTGCAAGCCAGATGTGGTCCCAAGGGCTCTTGGCCATGACTAAATCATTGCTTCTGCCTGATCATGATTGCGCTGTTGACGCTACATTTATTTTATAACTATGGGCTTTTTATCTTTAGGTTAAAGATATAAGTAAGAAGGGCCAATATACTGCCTTATATCTGCCAGCTAAGAGACATCGCACCATATTTCATATTTATGCCAAATACTAAGATGTAGCATTTTTATTTACACTTACAGCTCTGTGTATTTGTGTTAATGCATGAAAAGCAAACACTACATATAAAATGAAAAGGAAAACCCACAGAAAATATTTATAACCAAGGAAACATAATAAAAGGGTTATTGGGCAAAATGCATGAAGAACACTGATAAATTTCAAAAAGATAAAGAGCCCAACCTATGAGTGGGTAAGAGATAAAAAAAAATGCATGCTTTGCTGAAATAGAAACACAATTATTAACGCAAATGACAACAATGACTTAGGGTGTATATAATATCACTGTGTCGAGCCCTGCTAGGAGATCCTTACAGCTATAACTTCATGACAACCTTGCAAAAATTTCAACACCTTCAATTCACAGAAGCAACTAGCTCAGGACCACACACGAGAAATACCACAACCAGGACCCAGCCCTAGATATCCTGACTGCAGAGGTTATACTTAGAGCTGGGATACTCAACAGCTCCTATGGCGGAATATCCACATGCCCAGGGGCTCCATCTCAGACAGCTGAGAATGGAACATTAAAACAATACTTCCCCATATACGAGCCAAAACAATATTTTTTTTAAGTATGGAAAATTGCCCCATGCTAGAGAGAATATTTGGCAGAACTTCTCTTATTGAATTGCTGATAGGAAAGCAAATTTGCCTCCCGGAAGAAAGACATTTGACAATCCGAATCCATGTGCAATGTCTAGATTTTAATAATACGGGGACTCTGGACACAGAGGGAGAACTGAGGAAGGAATTGGAACCCAGCACCACTTGGACGTATCTCAGGCAGGGAAGGAAGAGAAAGGAAAGGAGGGAAACGTGAGGAGACGGTGGGAACTGGCGAGAAGAAGGAAGTGAACTAATTTACATCACCAAGTCGTACAAGTGGCTCTCGTGTCTGAAAACTGATCTGAGGTTCTCACCTAAGAGTTACTGTGGAGTGGTCCAGTCCTACAAAGGCTAGTTCTGTGCTGAACAGCTGCCTCTGATTCTTGCAAAGTAACCATGTAACCCATCAATTATCCACATCTCCCCCCAATTCAGTGAAAGACCCCCTACTCCTTTACCCGTCAGAGCTCCTTCCTCATGTTGGTATGTCATCCCTACACTGATGATTTATCAATATACCCAATCATAAAATGTTCGTGCACACTTATGCCAACTTCTGTCTATGTACACTCTTCCCCAAATTACCTGAGTTCAAATCCTATACTCGACTCTTTTGAATGCACCCCCCCCCCAGTAATTCCCTATTCTCTATAGTATTTGTTTCACTTTGCTTCAACAATAAATACAATTTGTTCACCTACAGGTGAGTCTCTCGTGGTTAGAGATGCACTATCTACTTTGGAAACATTATTTTGTATGAGCCCATTTTCTATAACTGGGCATAAACAAAAGATCTTCATACTAACAAAATGGCACATTGGGACAGGATTAAAACAGGGAAAAGATACAGGATGAGAGCATTGTAACAGTCACTCTAATACTTCATTTCCCTTGAAAATTAACACAGCAGAAGTAGCTTATCAAACAGAGAAAATGCACAATCACTTTGAGCGCACTGGGTAGAGAAAGTTCTAGCAAATTCCATCATAGCTTTCTAGGACAATAGTTTTCCAAATGCCCATAGGAAGACCCTACCTACATGGGATTATAAACCTGAGACTCATCAACTGAGTGTCTTAGAAACCCCTGGGCTCAGGTTAGACAGTCCAGCATGTCTGGGGTAGAATATAGAAACCTGTTTTATTATTATTATTATTATTTTATTGAGCTACACATTTTTCTCCACTCCACTTCCTTTCTTCCCTCTTCCCTTATATACTCTCCCGTGACCCCCATGCTCCCAATTTACTCAGGAGATCTTGTCTTTTTCACCTTCCTATATAGATCCATGTATGTCTCTCTTAGAGTCCCCTTTGTTGTATAGTTTCTCTGGGGTTGGGGCCTGTAAACTGCTTTTTTTTTTCTTTGCTTTATGTCAAAAGCCACTTAAGAGTTAATGCATATTATATTTATCTTTCTGCTGTTTTATCTTGTTGACCATATCCTTTGCTTCCCAGCAGAAACCTGTTTCTTAAAAGCACCCACCATGATCTTAAGAGCCACCATAGTACTGCAGATGATATTTAATATACATAATTATCTTAGATCATAAGATTCTGACTTACAAATGAATCATGTTGTAGAACACATTTGGGAACAAAACACTGATGTGTCTTAGAAACTGTCTGTGTAAGTGCTAACAGGACATCCTACCTCTACTTTACCACAGCATCACAAACCTTAACCGTACTATGAAGTGTGGGCGAGTGAGAATCACTTTTCCATTCACACCGGCAATGTATACATCCTGAGTCTCCACTTGTATTTTGTACAAGCCCATTTTCTATAACTGGGCATAAACAAAAGATCTTCATGCATCTTCTGGCGCTAACAAAGCCAGCATAGTAACAATTCGGGAGAAGCTGGGCTATAATAAACATATTAAGCCTTATTTACAAGATCACAAGAAAATGATCTAGTAATGTTGTAAGAGATAAATTTTGATAAATTAATCATGTATTTAAAATAATTATTTCTACTTATTTAACAGTTTCTTAATTCCTTAATTGTTCATCACAAAAGCAATCCATTAATATAATAAAAAGAATAGCAAATAGAAATAGAGAAGTTTAAGGAACAAAATAATGATGTCCTATGTAATACTTTTCTAAACATGAACTGTTCCATATGTATCTTTCGGGGCAACTTCCTATTAATGAATAAACATTTGCTTAGGAAGATACTCGGGTGGGGAGTGGTTTCCTTCAGGGGATGGTAATTAGGAGACAGCAGAAAGGCCAGCTCTTCTCAAGTGAGTTTCTCTATGCCTTGGCACAGAGGAGATGACATTTCCTTGCTCTCATGGAACTATGTGCAGCTGTGTCTGAGCTTTGGCCTGAGAACTGAGAGCAGATGGATGGGCCAGGCCTGGAGTGGGGTGTTTATAGCTACCCACATGATTCTGAGTACTCTTCCCTCCTGTTTGATGGTGACACTCAAAGTAGGCTTGGAAGATGCTTGCTAAGCATGGGAGAGGCTCCATTTGCCCAAGTTTCCTGCTGCCAGAGGACAAGAGCTAACTGCAGAGTCACATACCAGCCCTCAACACTCTGCATGGAACACACTCTTCTTCATTATTGATTTAGGTTTCTTTCCACCATAGCTTTTCTTCCTCCCTAAACAGAGATGCTTTCCCCTGAGTGGAATACTGTGATATTCTACGTTATTCTTACTTTTTTCAATTAACATCATCCTTTCTATTTCATTCCATATTAATTCTTACATATCTAACTTAATCCTTTACCAGTTAAATACAGTCCTACCACATTCTTACTGATGAGTGTTTGTTACTCTCATGGTCATCTATGTACACATGATACTGAACTAAGATACATACCTAGAAATTAATTATTTCCTAGTATGTGCTCACACAGATATGCATGTTTAAGTCATGCTTAATGTTGACAATATGCTGTTAATAAATAAATAAATACCACCCCTAAAACTATGTATATTGAAATTAGCAATTTGGAACCACAACCTCCCTCTACTGAGTATCAGTTACTATCTTGCATAATATTTTACTTATCTCAGGTACCTTCAAGTAACCTAGACTTACCCAGTGATAAAGTTGAGATTGTAAATTTTCCCCAAAGGCCCATATGTTAGAAGCCTTGTCCCTGGGGATATATTATTGACAGGTAGTGGAACCTTTTAGAGGAGATGCCTAAAGGAAAGTCTTCAGGTCTTTGAGGACATGACCTTGAAGATGACTGTGGGACTCTGGTCTTTCCTCCTCTGTCCTTTTGTTCTGCCAGCAGATTGCTAGTTTGGTTCCACCATGAGGATGTGGTACATCACCTCAGGCCCAAAGCAACAGAAGCAATGGATTATGGATTATCATCTCCAAAACTGTGAGCCCAAAGAATTTTTTCATACTTCTAATTTTACTATCTAAATTTTTTACTATGCTAATGGGAAAGTAATACCCCTATCATTCGTTACCATGCAATTTTTCAATCCTATAATTTTCTGGATAGCTGTTCCTCCTCCACTGAGCCTTCAAAAGCTTTCTACCATAAAAACAAAGATCTTCAACTGAAATCCAACAACTTTATAGCTGTAACCTTCTCTCAGAAGATCTTCCTCAAGGGTAAGAGCACCTTCATCAGGCCTTCACACATACACATGAACATACACCACACCCATACCATATAGACCTAATTTTTAAAAGTTTTCCTCAAATATAAAATAATTGCTAGGCAGATACCAAATAAAAAAAATTTTCCTTACATGCTCCACATGTTAATAAACTCACTGAACAAAAGTTGGGGCTTGCAGAATATTCATATAATCTTACAATGTCTCAGTGAAGGCGCATGTCAGTTACACGTGTAAACAGCACCTTCCCGGTGCAGGCCACCCACCTTAACTAAACAGCCAAAGGAACATCACAAGTGAAAAGGACATGAACATCATGCATCTTCTGATAGGATGTCCCAAGAATGTGTGGCATCACTTCTATAACACTGCTTATTAAAATGTGTGTCTTCAGTCTAATCACAAGACATGTCAGACTGGTCCAAATGGAAGACTGTTCAAATGAGATCACATCATGAATAGGAGAAAACTAAGGAGTCATGATGACTAGATATTTTATATGCTCTTAAACCGGGCCCAGAAATAGAAAAGGGACTTGGAGGGAAAAAATAGCAAATTTTTAACAGTGTGTTTTACATATATAGTACTGTACCAATGCTAATTACCTGATGTTGATAATTATGCTACAGCTACATAAGCTATTAAATTCTCTTAGATGAAGGTGTTAATGGAAATTATACTATCTTTATATCTTTTCTTTAAGGTGAAAATGATTTCAGGATAAAAGGGGAGAAGGTCTTTTTTTAATGTGTTGTTTGAAACTTTCTTTGAAAGAATGTCTTCCCTGAACTTTTGAATTCGCTACTGTCTTCATCAATGTTCTACTGGTGTGAAGAGACTCCGTGACCACAGCAACTCTTATAAAAGAAAGCATTTAATTGGGGCTGGCTTACAGTTTCAGAAGTTCAGTCCATCATCATCATCATGTCAGGGGACACAGTGACATAGATGCACTGGAGTCATAACTGAGAGATACATTTTGATTCACAGTCAGAGAAAGTTGGGGAAGAGAGAGGGAGGAAGAGAGACTGGACCTGGCACGGTCTTTTGAGAACTCAAAGTTGTTCCCCCACCCCCAAAAGTGAAATACTTCTTCCAACAAGGCCACACCTCCAAATATTCCCAATCTTATTCAAGAATTCTACCCCTTGGTGACTAAGCATTCAAACATATGACCCTATAGGAGCTATACTTATTCAAAATACCACATTCCATTCCCAGGCCCCCATAGGCCTGTAGCCATGCTATTAATTATATTAATATATATTAATGCAAAAATATATTCATTCCAACTTCAAAAGTCCCCACAATCTACACAGTCTCAACACTAAAAGTCCAAGGTGCAAGTTCTGATGAAGGCAATCTCTTAACTGTTAAAACATGGTTTTGTTTTGTTTTTTTAAAGCAGATCACATACTTTCAACAAACAAAGGCCCTAAATATAATTACCATTCCAAAAGGGAAGAAGAGGAACATAGTGAGGAAATACTGGGCCAAACCAAGAACAAAACCCAAGGGCAAAGCCCAAATTCTACATCTCTATGTCTCATGTCAAAACACTCTTCAGATCACCAACTCCTTTCAGCTTTGTTAACTACAACACATACTTCTCTCTCTTCAGCTGATTCCATACCCAGCCTGCAGCTCTCTTAAAACTCTGACATCTCCAACAATTTGGGGTTCTCAGTCAATCCAGGCTTCCCCTCTACATATTCATGCAGTGGCCGCTCTAGGCCTCAATTCAGAGATAACCCTGACACGTGCCTGGCATCAGAGGCTTTCCTTAGCTACAGAGAGAGATTTCACAGTCCATGTGACTGAAGCTGCCAAGTTCTGCTGCTTGATGGGGCTGAAACTTGGCCCCCTTTTCAATTACGTTTGCACCCACCTTCTGTTGTTGAAGGTTTCCTTAGCAGTTTAAGCTTTTCTTTAATTCCTTCTCAGAAGTTAGAAGTGCACCTGAATGGGGTCTTGCCCTGAAGTCACTACTCCCTTTATTCCACTTAGCGCCAGGTGTTTCTTTAAACTTTTTATCTCCTTGAGCTCTGGACTTAGCTACATTACACTTCCTGGTGCTCTTTTTCTTCTCAAACTATACATTTTACAATTTGCTTTGTCCAGCTTGCTCCTTTTCATTATAGATCCGTGTGAGAATGATTACTAATACTCATATGTCATGGTCAATCCTATGCTGTCTTGAAATCTCTGCCAATGCTGTTCATCTAAGGCTCTTCAATTTAGCCTCAGGCAAATGTTTAGGACAATGGTAAAAAGGAGGTTACTCTTTGCCAACATATCACAAGAATGGTTGCTA
>NW_004949186.1:1277375-1279195 GCF_000317375.1 Microtus ochrogaster
CTGCCCCTGAACACAATAAAGGGGGCATTCTTGGGGAATTCAAGGATGACCCGTGTCTCTGTGTCTTTGTCTGTGTCTGGTTGTGTATTTTAACCTCCTGCCCCTTGCCCGAAGCTTGGTAACTGGTTGCCAGTGCACAGAGCACAGACACGGGGGTGCGGTGCGCTGCATTTGGAGGTCTCCGCCGAGATAGCAACACCTCACAATTGCTTTGAACGTATTTCTTCCTCTCTTTCCTTCCATCTTGTTGTCTGAAAAAGATCACCAGCCCCAGACCAAGTCCACCACAGTCTGGGACTGTACCAGAGGGCATGAGGCAAACCTGGGGAAAGGAACATGCCAGGTATTTGGGGTTAGAAGTAGGAAGGAGAAGAGAATAGCAAAGTAAACCAACCTCACAAGTGCATCGGTATTAGTGTGTATCTATATGCCTCTCTCCTGGGGAACTTTGCTGTATCTTCACACAAACGTAGACAATTTAGGAGCTCTCCCTCGATCCCTCAACCTCCTCCTGTTACAGCATTTCATTGCTCCCTTTCTCAAATTACTCGAGTTGGGCATCTCTTCTTCCATCTCTCTTCAGTCTTACATCTACTCTGATCAGGCTCCGTTCCCATTCTCATCCAAATCTTGAATTCCCATCAGGATCACAAGCGATTTCCTCACAGTCATAGACACTGGCCTCCTCTCCCTCAGCAGTTCAGCAGCAATGGAGAACTGACAGACCCCTCCTCTCTCAGAACCGTCTCTCCCCCTTGATTCCCATGTTCCCACGCTCCAGATGCAGCTCTCAGACGTTCTTCTACATCCACCTGAACTCTAAATGCACTTAGCTCCTGTATTGTTGGCCCTGGGATTCTACTCAAATCCAGTTTATCAAAGAGATTTTATGCATTTCATGATGATCCCTGAGCTGTGAATTTTCCTTCTTGGTCACTGGTGTTGTAGGGCCTGACATTCCCTCTCAGCAGCAATGGACAACGGACAGTTTTCTCCTTTTGGAAATGTGTCTCTCTTGACTTCCACGATCATACCACTCTTCTTCTTAGATATTCTTTCACACAAATCTAAACTCTAAATGATAGAACTCCGCTACCCTTGGTCCTTGATCCTCTCTCAGATCTATAATCTTTCTTAAGTGATTTTTTTATTCATTTCCATGACTTACAGTAGCATAGCAATTTCTAACAATAAATACCCTACGTATTTGCTCACACATGTGCATGTACCCTCAGTTTAAATATTATCTTCTTAGCGAGTCAGAACTTCCCTATCACACTCGGATTTACCCCTCTGGGTCCCATTTCTCCTGGCCATTGCACGTCTCTCTAACATGTGCTCCTTTAAGGAATGACCACCACCTGTGTATGGCTTTGACAGCATAATCCGAATTTCCATGTTTGGTCATGGAATCACATTCATTTGTTCATACAACATACACAGACCCTAGTACAGTGCTGAACACACACTAACATACTAGATACTCCTCAATCAATGAAAGTACGCTTTTTAATGGTAGGGACTATCAATACATTGATAGTTTTCATTGAAGTCACCAAATTTGTATTTGTGTTTCTCTGAATATTTCCCACTTAATTGCTTATTCAATACTTTGTCATTTTTTTCCTAGAGTTTGCTTTTACATATTGTGGAAGAATTCCTTGTGAATTAGGTCTTTATTCCACTATATCTTAGGCAACATATTCTCTTGGACCACAATTTATACACAGTTTTGTTCCCTATGCCTTCTTCTATTATAAAGTTAAAAGTATTGTGCTCTTAAGTCTTTTTTTCCCCACTGCTCCTGGGATTTCTATAAT
>NW_004949186.1:1279295-1296453 GCF_000317375.1 Microtus ochrogaster
AGATGTTTAGTCCATTATCATTGTTATAATAAAATACCTCATAAAAGCAATTTAAGTAGGGAAGGGTCTAGTTTAGCTCACTGTTTAAAGGTACAGTCCAGCAGGGTGTTAGGACCTTGACACAGATGGTAGCTAACACTGCATCCATTTCAGTAAACACAGAAGAAGGGATGGTGTTTTCTACTCTTCATGAAGCAGTCAAGACTCCTAGCCCATGCAATGGTGCTGCCCATATCAACTAATCTAATCTAGATGAACCTTTACCAACATGCCAAGAGGATTATCTTTATTGAGTCTAGAGTCTACCAAGTTGACAGAATTAACCATGGTACTCCCTAAATGGAGCTATTTCCTTTCTCATGCACACATTTATCAGTCACTGAAAGTGGGCCAGGCATCCTCTTTGCTCCCCATGCTGCTGGTAGACCATTGCTTCTGCCTCACTATTTATAAAAACATCCACTTCTGCAAGACTTACAGCAGTACGAATATATCATACTCTTTGCCAGTCAGCTTCCTTGTCAAACATTTCTCATTTGTACAAAACTCTGTCCTTCCTTCCTCAATGGTTAAGCTCAATGGTCAACTTAATGAGACCTAGAATCACCTAGGATACAGGCCATTGGGCATGCTTGAAAAATTATCTTGATTGGGTTACCTGAGGGGAAAGAACTGCTCATGGTACCATTTTCTAACCTGGGATGCTGAACTGTATAAAGAGGAGAAAGTGACTCTTTGACTGTGGATGCAATGTGACCAACTACTAAGCTCCCATTGCTGTGATTCACCCACCATGCCAGACAATAGCATTGACTTTTAGCCAAAATAAGTCTGTTGTCTCTTAAGTACCTTTTATCAGGCTATTTTAGCACTGCAACAGAAAAAGTACCCTAGACGTTGTGTTATGTCAACTGCTGTCATCAACACAGATACCCTACTTTTCCTCTATGAAGGTCTTTATCCTGCTTTTCCCCTCTTTCCATCCATTATACTTATCGGAGCCATTCTCAGGCCCAGACTGAATTAGATAATATTCTGCCACACCCCACTTCCATGTCTCAACTTTCTCATCTCCAATAGTTCTTCTCCACTTTATGTCAACCACAGACTCCTAGAGTGTACCAGTCAGCTTTCTGCAGAGACAAAATACCCAAGAAAATTCATGCTAAGGAGAAAACATTTATGCTGGCTAATGTTTCAGAAGTTTCTATCCATGATCGCTGTGTCCCATCGTAATCAGGACAGGCCATGTGATGGGAAGGGCATGGCAGGACAAACTTGCTTATCTAGTGGCAGTTGACAGTCATGAAGGAGAGAAAAGAAAGAACTCAAGATGAGATAGCCAACAAGGGTAACCCCCACTGGTCCATTCCCTTCACCTTAGGTCCTAGTTCATAAGTTTCTATCACCTCCTAGTAGCCTATCCCATGATGGCACCATCAGTTGGGTCTCAATTTTACAGTCCAACTACTTCAACAAAGCCCCAGATCTGAATATCACTGCAGTAAAAAAAACCAAACCTTATCACGAGAGCTATGAGGGAACATTTCAGACTTAAACAATATAGTTTCACATGATAGACCTTAGTGCCACTGACAAATGTCCTCTCTTCAAACTACCAACAGCCAATCTTATTCTTGGATATAGTTTCTATCATGCCTTGATCTTCCTTCGAATATTGTCACTACAGTAAGTATTTATTCTCTTAGAGGTTTCTAAACCACTGTCATTCCTCCCCCCAACTCTTTTCTGACCATCAGCTTCCACTTATCTTCACCTTTTATACAGGTTTTACATCATAACCAATTTTAAAAAAATAAATATCCTCACTGTTGGGAGCAGTGAGACCCCAGATCCACTATATCTTAGGCAACATATTCTCTTGGACCACAATTTATACACAGTTTTGTTCCCTATGCCTTCTTCTATTATAAAGTTAAAAGTATTGTGCTCTTAAGTCCTTTTTTCCCAACTGCTCCTGGGATTTCTATAATGTTCATAAAGAAATAAACCCGAATATTATAAAATATCATTACATTCTAACTGTGTTGGTTCAATACAATTTGTCAAATCATCCTGCCGTTTGATTCTGATTTTAAGAATCAGATATCCATAGATAGCTTAAGTTTTAATTACTGAGTTCTCATAAGACTGTGGATCTCCTTGTAGGTTTTCTGTAGCATTTAATGGATCTATTTATCTATTGATTACAACACTACTAACATTTGGCGATACCCATCAGAGTTTTAAAATTTTTATTAATTTATCACAAACTAACTTCAGCTTTTATTTCTAGTTTTCTACACAGGTCATTTAAAAGGATATGTTAAGATCTTCTTAGTGGCTCACATCCAAATTCCCAAGACTCAAGATGGAATAGGAGTCCCAGACCAGCATAGGCTACATAGCAAGACTTTGTCTCAAAACCAGGATAAGAGAGGTACTTAAATTCTTGTGGCTTTAAAATCTCTGGCTGCATAATTTTTAGTTTTACTACATTTTTCAAGAGTTGATATTATCCAGGTTTTGGAGAGACATTTGGAATATACTGACAGTCTCTGAGGTCTTGGTCATGGTCAGTGCTATAGAAGGGAACACAGCATTCACAAGGAATGTTTTTTTTTCATATTCTGAGTACAGTACTCCATCACTGAGCCTACAAAGCCATATAAAAGCATTATTATTCAATGCTTTTATCCCTTGTCTCACTTTTTTGACTCATATGATTGATTCATTTCTATGGAGAATTAGCTAAATAAAAGAAAAATTCAGCAAATCCATACTGTATATTACAGACTATAACAGTGTTTTGTCTAATTTTTGTGTCCTACATACATTTCAAATCTGTGTTACTGAAGATTTAAGTTTCATTTTCTTTGGGATTATGTATTTTATCTTCATAAAATATTGAACACTTTTCACCTAGAATTCAATTTGTCTCATATTAATATTGCTACATCTGCTCTCTTTTGCTGGCATTTAGGGATATATTTTCCATGCTTTTGATTTTTAACTCTTTTATAGATGTTACTCACAATACTATAGAGTTAGATATTTATTTTTATAGTACCCAAGAGGATTTTTTAAAATAAATAAACTTGATTTATGCACCTTTACAAGCATTAGCCTGTTCAATTTAATATTTTACTTTCCTATATTTTATTATAAAAATTCAACGTTTTTGCTTTTTGTTATTATAGTGATCAAATTATCATTTGCCACATTTTCTCATTTTTATATACATATCCTGCTGGCATAACTAAACACACACACATCAGTTTTTCTGTTGGCATGAGGCACTCTTCTGTTGAGCCTCTGTCTCTTCTAGTGCAGCAATCCTCCACGCTCTTACCTTTATCCTGCTCTTGATTAGGGAAAGAATGGAGGGAGGGGAAAGAAAATGGGGAAAGGAGACAAAAGGAGACCAGTTCCATGTTTGAACCATAAATCTCGTTTTCTTTGACATTTTCCTGCCATCTCAGTCTTCCTTCTTCTTGGTTTCATTATTTATTTGTCTAGAGTTCCTTTTCTGGTGTGTGTGTGTGTGTGTGTGTGTGTGTGTGTGTGTGTGTGTGTGTTTCTCCCAAAAGGCTTTTCACACGGAAGTGAAAACATTGGCTGTGCAGAGAACTTGTCTCCAGGATGGACGAACCTTCCCTGAGGGTGGCATGTTCACCAGGGGCACATTTTGGCCCCCGGGCTGCCTTTGTGAATCTCCTGGATTTAAAAAGCAATTTTCATGGTTTACCACTTGGACAAGGGCTGAGCTCAGCCGCTTTCTGTCTTCCTTCCTCCTGGCGGTGTTTGCTTTCTCAGCCCAGGGGGCATTGCCCTGAGCACTGTGTTGGTTTCTCCTGGGGACTGTCTTCATCATCAGTCCTCCTATGAGTAGCAGCTATCAGCACTCATTCCTTGGTGTAAGTGAGGAAATTGAGAACCAAAGATGTTCTAAAACATTCTCAGGCTGGAGGAAAGAAGTTAGTATTTGAACTAAGGGAGTCCAGGCCCAAATATTCTTCTCTCCCAGGAGGGAACACTGATAGTGGGCTCCAGAGGTGATATAATTAAGTTAGACTGTTCTCCAATAAGACACTGATCAAAAATTATCTTTTTTCAGTTACAGAGAAAAACGGAAATGAACTTAGTGCTAATGTCTAGGCTTTGGTGTTCTCCTACAGAAAGTAAACAATTCCATGGAATATTAACATCAGAAGAGGTTGTTATACGACCATGATATAAAGTGTAATATAACCCTGCAACATGTCTGTCGTAGGGTTTCTATTGCTGCGAGGAGACACCTTGACCATGGCAACTCTTATAAAGGAAAACATTTCATTGGGGCCGGCTTAACCGTTTAGAGGTTTAGTCTATTGTCAGTGTGGTGGGAAACATGGCTGCACACAAGCAGACACGGTGCTGGAGAGGAGCTGGGAGTTCTACATCTGGATCCGCAGGAAGCAGGAATCTCACTGGGCCCACCCCTAGTCACACCCTTCCTCCAGCAAGGCCACACCTACTGCAACAAGGCCACACCTCCTAATAGTGTCAATCCCTGTGAGCCTATGGGAACCATTTTCTTTCAAACCACCACAATGTCTGAATATCAAGAAGCGTAAACACCTTCTGCAAACTGTAACAATGACCAAACACCTCAACAGTCTGGTTCTAAGGAGTGGTTATGGCTGCTTAATCAGTGACAGTGTGGACTGGCTCTGGTCCTCCCCGATGACTGAACCTTAAAGTGCTAAGACAATCACATAACAACCCCAGATTCCTAATAACATAAAACTCAGGGCAAAGCCCTGCTTCCTCGGCCTGTTCACCTAGCATCGGCCCAAATCCAGTAAGTTCTTTCTGATATTTAACTAAGCTACCTCCTGGTACCCCAAAGTCCAACTATAGAGACTGGAATTTATTTTAAGGCAACAGGAACGGGACATCAAATCTTTTGGATTGGCACATAACATGACCCAAACTAAGCTTTTTAAAAACTAAATTGGGGGACCGTAAAATGGCTCAGTGGATAAGGGTGCCGGGTCTTATCACCTGAGCTCAATCCCTGAGACACAAACAGTAGAGAGAACCAGCTCCCTCTGGCTTCTATACATGCACGCGCCTGCACAATACGCAAAAACACAATAATAAATGTAATTTACAAATTTAAAAAAAACTAAATGTGACAGAATTTGAGAAAAACAAGAGAAGAAATGGTTGGTATAGGTGTTGCTGGAGTCGCTAGGGTCACCAGGGAACACAGACGAAACAGGCATGTGGTAAGTACCAACATGAGAAAATGGTCATGGGAACCAAAGGAGGTGGGTGACATTGCTCTGCTAGGTACAGGGGAGAGATCTGACGTGCCCCTCCCCCAACAGCACGATGTAACACCCCTCAGTAAGGCCTGCCCTCAGACTGGAGTTTCCATAAGCTGTTCCCTGTCATTCTGAACCAAACAGACACGGGGATTTTTATATCTCTACGTTCGCTTCATTAGCATAAGCTAGGAAGTTATGAGCAGGTTGACTTTCCAGTCACCTCACCTAAACTATAAAACTCAAGGCTGGATTGAAGCGGACCACATGGACAAGGGAGCGCTGTAGCCCTTAAGTGTCTTTCAGAAGTTCCCAGGAAGGGCATTAGAAGTTTTGCGAGCAAGATTAGAAGGCAAACGTGGGGCCAAAGTGTGCATATTCAGCAGACCTGTCTGGATTCTCAGCGCGAGAAAACTAAAACAGCTGCAATGCGCCTCCGAGGAACTTAGCACACATAACTATTCAAGTGGAAGTAAAAGAGAAACATGGCTCCGGTGGTGGAAATAAGGAAAAGTTCTTAATATTACAGTCCTGGGGCAAAGCGGGGGGCGGGGGGGGGGGCGTGGGAGTCTAGGTGTACGGTCCTTCTGGGGAATAGGCTTGGTTCCGAAAGGTTTCCCAACCAAAGTTTTAAGAATCGAGATCAACGGGCTAGCAAGATGGCTCAATGGCTAATGGTGCTTTGCCTCGCAAACTTGATAACCTGAGCTCGATTCTAGGATTCCAGGGCAGAAGGAGAAAGCTTATATCTAAAAGATGTTCTCTGAGCTCCCCATGTATACCGTGCATGCGCGCACACACACATACACACACACACGCCATATACACTAGTAAATTAATAAACTTTCAATAATTGAACCTCTTGCTCCTGTAAACACTCTGGAGATTGTACCCTGAGAAAAGAGAGCACCTCAGATAGATTGAGGCATTCATCCCCTCTAACCTGAAATCACCTATGAATTAACCAGGAATGGACCTAAGGAGTCAGGGGTGTTGCTCGTATGTGATGACCGGAGAAAACACTAGACTTGTCTTTCCCAGCCTTTCTTTTGCCTGCTCTAGACCAAATTTAGAATTTAGTAGCAAGAGCCACTCTGCCCTCCCCAACAGTCTCATCTCAAGTGCCCGTGATGTCACCTCCCACAAGTGACCCTGATACTCCTGACCCTTGCAGGGCCCTGAGCCCTCAAGTTATCTATTTTCAAAAGTCTCCCACATTTGGGAACCTAAATTTGGCTGAATTAATTACAGTCTCTGCAACTTTGGAAAATTTCAGCTACCCAAGGCTCTATCTGTAAGGGAGTGGGAGGAATCTCTAGTAAATTTTATTTTATTTTATTTTATTTTTTGGAATTTTTCGAGACAGGGTTTCTCTGTAGTTTTGGTTCCTGTCCTGGAACTAGCTCTTGTAGACCAGGCTGGCCTCGAACTCACAGAGATCCGCCTGCCTCTGCCTCCCGAGTGCTGGGATTAAAGGCGTGCGCCACCATCGCCCGGCTTCTAGTAAATTTTTAAAGACTCTGTGTCTACCACAAAGCCTGGCTTTCCATCTCTCAGCTACAAAGCAGTTGCTACTACGAAAGAGCCTAGCATTTCATGCTTCTTAGATGTCGTAAACACATCACCTCCTACAGTAAATAATCGCTGGAGATGAACTACAATTTTAAAGCATAGCCAGCTCATATGCTCCCAGAAAACTCTTCAGAGAATTCTTTTTCCTAAAAAATTGCAAATTGCAGGATGCAAATTGCCCGACCCTAGCCTACCCTTACTGTCATTGTTCAGTAGGCTAAAAACCCAGCTAGTAATCTCAGGATTCGTGGAGGCAGAGGCAGGTGGTTCTTGGTGAGTTCAAGGCCAGCCTGATCTACACTGCACGCTCCAGGACAGCTGGGGCTACTTAGTAAGACCCTGTCTCCAAAAACAAACAACAAAAACCAAAAAGACCATACCTACATCCATACCAAAATTTATCAAAAAAAAAAAACCCATAGAATTAAAAAAAATAAAAATTCGCAATTATAAAAATGAGAACACTCCTAGGATAAATTATCACTAAAATTACAACATGCTGGAGTCAGTGGGTTATTAGACTAAGAAAAGGAGGACACAAGGTCAGGGACTGGGTAGCAAGAATGGAGGCGTTAAGGGGAGGATATGGAATGAATAGGATCAAAATATATTATGCGAAATTCTCAAAAAATGATTAATTTTTTTTTTAAAAAGAAAGGAAACCTGAAAAATTCAAATACTGACATCTATTTTACTCCGTGTTCTAAAGAACAACAGTCCCTCTTTGGTGTTAAAAGTGAGAGTCATTCGCTGTCATTTCAGAGCTGGGCGTTCTTCTAGACTATCAGCTAATAGGAAAGCACACACACACACACACACACACACACACACACCAAAAATCACATTTGAATTTTTGTAAGCGGAAAACAGAGACTAAAAGATATAGTGAAAATTATGTCAAGGTTAAAGGCTTATCTCTACCCTCTGCTTTTAGGTCGGAGAATCCCAGAACTAGTTCTGAGTCCTGAAATGAGAGTATGTCCCCAGCCAGAGTGGCCAACGTCATGTGCCGTTAATTGGGTCTGCTCTCAGCCACCAATTGCCATAGTCACAGCCGTTCGGTTTTTAAGGAAAAAACAGTGCTCCAGAAGCGCATTGTGGAGGTCTTTTCATAAAAACCATCCCGTGTGCTCCATCTGCGTGTGCAATCTGCTTGTGTATTTTCAGCCAGCTTGCATGGGCAGATTAATGCGTACAATTAGAAAGCAACCTCACAGGCATTCGATAAACTGCCTTCATTATTATACTCAGGAGAGTGCCTTTGGTTGTCAATAAAAGCCTAGTTTTCTGCCTGTTAGCTAAATAATTGACAACACTAAAAATAATCAGAAGCAAATGAACAGAGTCAGGAGCAAGGTGTGAAGAAGGAACAAACGAAGATGCTCCGGGGGGACGTAGGGCGCCCATCGGCGGCGGCCTCTCCTTCATTGCCACTGCCGCTGGATTTACAGTCCAGTCCGCTCAAGTCCACAGCGGCCCTTCCCAACAGCAAAAACCCACTGCTCTTTGCACCACTCTTCAGCTTGCTGAAACTGGCAAGGTATCGACTCGGTTTTGGAGGAGGAACTGTTTATTGGGTTTCTATTTTGCGGTCCTTCGCCTGACAGCTTCAAGAGAATCTCAATCGGGAGTAGGAGGCAGAGGGTCCGGGTTGCGGTTTGGTTAAACCTTTGCGCTGTTAGGATTCTGACAACTTTGCTAGATATTTTCCCCCACTATAATATGGTTCTAGGAAAAGGCAATAAAGACTATTCTGTAGAAGAGCCACCTTTTTCTAAGAAGTTCTCGTATTTCCAGCTACATAGTGGTCATTCGTTTCTACAGCTATTTGGTCTCCTTAATTTCAAAAGTAATTCAAAACACAATGTTCTTAAAAGAAAAAAAAAACTTACGTATCTATACTTCTTGTGTTCCTCACTAGGCTTTAACAATGAATTTGAGATACTTCTTGGGTTTTTTTTTCTTTTTTGCCAGCCTCCCTTTTTCTAACCAGGACTTTGATGATAAGCAGGAGAAAGAGCAGGAGTGAAATGTGCATGGAATTGAATTTGACTACGCTGATCCTCTGCGCGGTGGCTGGGAGCAAGGCCTCCTTTTCTTCTTTACATTAAAGGGTGACTGATCTTTAGCATTTAGTAAAACACAAACCCAAGGCGCTGGGGAACTCTGAAAAGATGGGAGGCTGGGTAGAACAGCCTCCAACCTTTGAAAACTCCAAGAATTTCTCCTCCTTCTTGCCCGGTCTCAAACTCAACTTCCCAGCCCCAACCTTAACTTGGTAAGGAGCAGCAAGCAGGGCTGGGAGTTCCGTTTCTGTTCTTGCCCAGGATTCTGACCATGGCTCTGCTCACTCTGCTCAAGAGAGAGGCAGGCTGAGCCCAGTGATTTGAGAACACTAGGGAATGCTAGATTTAGGAAGCACACTCTAAAATGCCACACCGGTGAGCAGTTCAACATCTGAGAGAGCTCTAGGTCTGTGAATGACGGACAAGGGAAGACTAAGAGAACAGCAAGCGCTCTAGAAAGCTCTGTGTGATGGGGCCAGTCTAGTTTCTCGTTCTGGTGGGAGCAGACATCTACCTTACTGACTCTACCAAATGAATCTGTGTGATTTCATCTAAAGAGGATTCCCGTAAGAAATTCCACCCCAACCCCCAGAATATCCAGTCACTTTTAAGCCATTTAGAAATTGTCTTTAGTCCTTATAATTGGCCCATTGGACATGTATGATCACCCTTATTCTGAAGATGAAGATCAAACCAACAAAATACTCAAGTTCCAAAAGGTTTAGTATTTGAGCAAATATTATTATTCAGGAATCATACTAGAAAAAACTACTTTGGTTTATAACCATTGATCTGGAGTATCAAAATAATTAATAAATAATTAATAAAAACAAATCAATTCTTGACTAGAAAAAAACATAATAGAGTAGGGCATGGTGGCACATGCCTTTAATCCCAGCACTTGGGAGACAGAGAGAGGTGAATCTCTGTGAGTCTGAGGCCAGCTTGATTTACAGAGTGAGATCCAGAACAGCCAGGGTTACACAGAGAAACCCTGTCTCAAAAAAAAAAAAAAAAAAAAAAGTAAAACATCCCTCAGCCCATGAGATAATATGACTTAGTTTAGATCCTGATTGGACATTTTACCCCCAAACCCTACCCTCCTTGCACAATGCCCTGGAGATCAGCATAAGCAGAAGTAGCCTGGAATCTAACTTATTTACAGAGACAAATTCCTCAAATTGAGTCAGAATATTGCTCACCATCGGACTGCTACAGAATGCTTTGATGAGATTCCCAGAGACGGTAGAACTCAGCTACATGATTAATACAGTGCCCACAATCCAACCCTCCACATCTAACAAGTCACCATTCCCCAGAGCCCGGACTCTGAACAAGAAACCTATAAAGAAATGGAGCTCTGAGAGCGTACACTTACTACTGATGGTGCTCTCGCCATGTGTCTCTTCTGACGTTTTCCTGAAGTTGCCTTTTCTCCTCTAGTTTATTACTCTGAAATTAAAAATATCAAAATACGATCTGTTGTGGCAGATTTAAAAAGAATCATGCTATTTAAGTTATCTCAAACCCCAAATCCTTGGATTGCAGTGGCCCCAGAGAGTCCAACATAATCTTCCCTCTCCTAACCCACAAGCACTACAGGGGAGGCTTATGGTGATTCCCACCAAAGCTCCCCTCTCCCAACCTTCCGAGCTAAATTGCAGAATCAAAGTTTCATATTTTTATCTCAGCTCAGATGATAGCAACATCCATTTTTAAAAGAAGTGAGTTTGCGAAATAGTCTGATAGAAACAACAAATTCCATAGCAAACATGTTAAGTTAAAAATAATAATGCTCAATTAAATAGTTTATACAAAGTGTGTGTGCATGCATGTGTGTGTGTGTAGCTCACTCTACCAAAAAGATTTGTGTGTGTGTGTGTGTGTGTGTGTCGCTCTTTCTACAAAAAAGATTTTCAATAACCCAAGCCAACTCCCTTCTGATTTAGACACTTAAAGCTTTTGAGAAATTGAGTAGCATATGTCTGGAGAAAGCCATGCACTTGAGTAGAAAGGGTTATTTTTTTAATTACTTGTCTAGGGCGCTTCATGAGACTTCATGCTGATATTACTGTCACCATGGCTCTGGCACATTTAAACTTGATTTAAATAACCCAAACCACTTATTTTTTGCTTACTGTGACATGACTGTCATTTTTTTTAACGTGCCTAAGAAAAATAGAAAGCATTCTTAGACAAAAATAAAATTTAAGAAAGAGTGGAAGCAAGTTCTACAACACAGGGGAAACGAAGTTTTCAGCGAGTCTGAAGGAGAGCCAGAGAGCTGCTGGTTTAAAAGAAAGAAATCGGATTTGCCCAAAGGAAGAGTCAGGGGGGAGAATACTAGGAACTCGAATACTAGTATTTTAAACTCTGATTCTGATCTGGCTCTGTCACTCAAAAATCAGGAGCTTTTCATAGTCATTTCATAACTATCTTTATGCACATTGATCTTTCCCACTTTGACAGGCAAAAGAGATGTTTTCCATGTTTACAAAAAATGAACCAAAACCTAGAATCCAGGAATCAGTTATGCATCAGCAATTCGACTGTTAATGAAACGGAATTTTAGGAAGGAAATGAAAGGAGAATTTAGTCCCAAATAAGCAACAGGTCTAGATAAAGTCCTGACTAGTGAGCCCAAACACGCTCCACTGTGATGATCTCACATCCCTGGGGTGGAGGCACCAAAATGGTGGAAGACTGCAAGCAAGCACAGTGTAAACAAAACATATTGATTAAACCAAGGTCAGGAATCTCCTTAGAGAGCAGAGAGAAAGTCATGCTTAGCGTCTAGAAACAAAAGCAGGCTTCCTTCATGGAGGTCACTCATAATAGAGAAACTTCATTTACCCGGTGAAGGTCTGTTAATCCCTTGGCAAAACCTAATTATTTTGTAAAATGGCGGGATGTTTGAGGATTTGAATACAATGTCTACCAATGTAGGAAAAGATTTTGATATCAGTCCAAATGTTTAGATTTAGTCAGATCACCCAAAAGTATTTGCACGAAGACAAATGCAGAAGGACACTCAGCCAGGACACTTCCACTGGCTAAGGGACCTGGATAATATCATTGAATCATATGTATGCAACAAACATTATCCAATTATATGAATATATTATATGAATTATACAATTATATGAATATTATGATATGATATACCATATTACATTTATTATTATATGAACAGAGAAATGCCTGTCCTGGAAAAGATATAGCCAAGAGAGAAATGAAATTTGTAGGCTTAAAAACAGCCCAGAAATGATAGATTTCACCCTGGTCCTCTTTCTTCAGCCGTTTCGACTCTGCCTTTTTTTTTTTTTTTTTTTTTAGGTGATTCACACCCTAGATAAAGTCCTGACTAGTGAGCCCAAACACGCACAACTGTGATGATCTCGCCACATCCCTGGGGCGGAGGCACCAAAATGGTGGAAGATTGCAAGCCAGCAGATTGAAAACAGGACACACTGATTAAACCAAGGTCAGGAATCTCCTTAGAGAACAGTCTCTTGAAGCTTGGACAAAAAGTGACCATTTTTCTCCCGGATCATTTTGTAGCCTAACGAATTCAGTTGCAAGGGAGACTTCAGCATTCTAGGTCTTATATCATTAACACACCCAACATTTTTAATGGTTAATAAGTTAGGAACTGAAGTCTCTAATATATATATATTGAGAGCATCGTCGTTGTCATGGCTACATCTATACCAGACAAGTACTAGAGACAGAAGCCAAGCTTGGCTCACAAAGAAACAAGTAAAGAAAGGATCCAGAGGGCTCATTTCCCTGGTCTGATGGGCACAGCATCAATGCTTTTGAAAGCGAAAACTCTATCTTGTTCAAGTAATTATTAAAAGCAGTCCATGGACTCACATTTCAAATCAAAGACTAAAGAGAAGGATTTCAGGAAACTGTCCATGACGCTTGGGTTGGAACGGTTGAAAGTAACTGAGAGGAGAGCAATGGGATTTTGTTAAGATGAGAAAATTAAGTAAAAGTCTATCCTGAGCGTAGAAACAAAACTACAAAATAGAAAAGAAAGGGAGAGGCTTAACCAATGAAAAAACAAGGTCCCCAAAGGGATTAGAGAGAGAAGGAGATGATGAGTGCAGAGGGAAGATTCCGCATAGCCTCAAGAAGAGACACTTTCTTATTCCTCTTAAGATGGTTTGGAGACAGGAGTAATAAGAACTGGGCATTGTAATGCAAGCCTATAGTCGAGCAACCAAGAGACTGAGGCAGCAAAATCAACAGTTCAAAGATAGTTTGGGCTATGTAGTAAAACTGTCTAAACAAAACAAAATAAGAAAGGAGAGTGAAGGAAAAAGAAGGGAGGGAGGAAAGGAGGGAAGAAGAGAGGGAGGGAGGGAGGAAAGGAGGGAGGGAGGGAGGAGAGGAGGAAGGGAGGAGAGGAGGGAGGGAGGAGAGGAGGAAGAGGAAGGAGGGAAAGAGAGGGGGAGGGAGGGTGGAGAGGAGGGAGGGAAAAGTAGAAAAGCAACAAAAAGTAAAGTAATAGAAAAACATAGTCACAGCCTGATGTCCCTTAGTTCTATGAAATAGTAGAGGGACAGCCTACTTTGAAATTGAAAAAAAAAAAAAGAAAGTGAGCAAAGATCTTGAAGATTAGGGCCCAGCATACAAAGAAAAACTACTGGATATTGGTCAATGTTAACATTTTAGCTGAACTAGAAGCCTGGAAATGAGACATGGGCAAGAACGCCAAGTGTGTTTTCTCTCCAGCAGTTTCACTGTTGTAGGCTTACCAGATGTGAGTCATTGGCCCCATCAATCATCTGGTGATTGATAAATAACAGTAAGCCTTTCCTTCCGTGCTTGCAAGAAGGTGACAGACTAAAATCAAATGAGATGAAAGACTATTAGAGCATTTCTTTAAACTTATAATTAGGGTAGGTCACCTTTACAAAAGGCTGAGAGCGAGGGGTGGACATGGTGCCCTTGGAAGGCAGAGGCAGCGAGGTCTATAGAGTGAATTTCAGGTCAGTAAGGGCAGCACAGTGAAACAAAAATAAATAAATAAATATAAATAAAAGAGCAAAGAGCTAGTCATTGTGCTGAAGACTTTGTGCATTTACCCTTTGTTTCTCCTATTCTTATTATTGTACCCATTTTATAATGAAGGCAAATGGATCCCAGGGAAGCTAACAGCCTACACCCTTAATGGCTATGTTCCAGGCATGCCAATTCTCGCTTCAACATTATGAGATTCATTAATGAAAACATTTCAATATCCGAAGTCATAACACCTGTACCAATGCCAGCCCAAAGAGGTACAGGGTGTAAGAACCGTATTTCTCAGAAACCTGCTGTGGCTTGAAAGTTTACGGAATTTGAAATATTTCCCAGTTAATATCAATGTTGATTTTTGTCCTTAAAGCCATTAGTCCTTGCTGCTATTTGCCTTATGGAACTAGGAAGCAACAAGTATGATGCCCTAAAAATAAGCACATTGAATGCATTTACATCTAATCTGCATAATTCATATTTCACTGCTTTGTTCCTAGAGCATTGAGCTGCATTCAAATTAACTATGGTTCTTGGGGGTCTCTGCAAAAGCACAATGACTTCACTTGCTACAAGTGACTTTGTAGCCCCAGCTTGAGGATCAAGGAAAGGTTTAAGATGCCTCTTGAAACTCTAGCTGTTTTTAATACTTTCCTAAATTTTGATGATACAGGGAGATTGGAATAACTAGGTGGAAGGATCTGGAAAAGATATAGCATTGTAAACTATTTCAAACATAAACAGATAGCAGAGTAAGATGAATTCAAGGGGTATGGAAGGTCTTTGACACGAAGGTGGAAGGTTTTCATTTTTCAGGTTTGTGAATGTCGTGGAAGTATGGAAAAATCAAATGAGCATTTCATAAATATGATTATGTACAGGGTGTGATGGATGCTTATTCTCAGAACATTCAGTTTAGCTGGAAAGATTATTGTGGTGCCCTATGAAAACCTATTACTGTAGTATGTAGATATGAAGTTGTCATTCGAAGGCTGATAAATGGAAAGCTTGGTCTCCACGGCAAGCAGTGGTCACTGTTGGGGTTCTGAAGAAGTGACTGGCCCGTGAGGACTTCAATCCATTGATGTACTAACAAGTTACAATAAGAAAGACACCTTGCAGGTATCTTAAGGACTGGCCAGCCTCCTGGTGGTGGTAGCTTCTTATCTTTGCTTTGGCTCAGACTTCTTGGGCAGTAGCTGTCTGCTGGGGGCGGGGGCGAGCAGGGGAGGCAGAGTTGTGTAGACTGGTGTCCGTGCAGGCATTTGCTGTGCATTTTAAAGACTAAGTGCTCCATAAGCATAGTCATTATTACTCCTTCCAGCCATTATCACACTGGCAAGGTGGAATATGTCACTTCTAGATAGCTAATATCCACTCTTCTGTCTGACACGAGCTACTAAACAGGCAGAAATAGCCATGAACAGCCACAGATTCATATTCAACAGAAATATTTCACCATGTTCAACTGGTGACAGCGAATCAGTCAGATAAATCGAGGCCCATTTAGATCAACATTCCACAGATTTCCATGTTCATGGGAATCAACTCAGGGAACGCCCCAGGAAGCAGCTCGCGGTAGGTCCAAGGTAAGCTCAATAGTGGGCACGTGAGCAAAGCCCAAGTAATGCCGGTTCTTCTCACTCCCCTTTCCATGAAAACGGTTAGGAAGCTGGTCCCTCTAATCACTTTCAAATTGAGATCATAATTATCAATTTAGAAAGGTTAATGCAACGGATATGTCAGTGTCTAAAGACCACCATGTCTCTATGGTGGTGGCATGACTCGGAAAGCAGAATCAGTGCTTCCACCCAGTGTTAAAGAACAGTTTCGCCCACACAGGAAGAGTGTGTGCTATTGAACCGTGAAAAATGAACTGTGAGCAGCCCACAAGCCAGCCGACTATGAGGACTCAATGGCACCAGACATGAGTTAGACGAGAGCCCGCAACAACAACAACATCTTCAGGTTCCATGAGCCTTTAATCCAGTTTCTGGTGTGTCTGTCTTGATCCCAATCGAACACGCGGGCAGACTGTGTGAGACATGTTCCACCCACTACAATCACAGACCAAAGCGCCAGCTCTTCAAGTTGGGGAGAGGAAGAGAAAGTGATGAAGAGCAGAGGTGTGGTAGAGACAGAAGTACAGGCGAAAGAGGAGGAGAAAAGGTGGCTTCAGTCCAGCTCTTTGTGTAACGGATAGCCACCTGGTAATGGACCAGTGGATCAAAATTTGGAAATAAACTAACTGTGCTTTGTGCACACGCCCATCATTTTATTACAGTTTTATGTGCAAGTCCTGGCTTGCTGCCGCCTGCATCTCTATGGCAACAAGTTGCTCTTGGACTTTCACAGAGGTGGTACTTGTAGAATCATTTCACAGGAAGACTTTTGAGAAAGTTGGGAGCCTACCCAAGGTCAGAAAACAATGCTACTTTCCACAGATGACTAGATTGTTCCCAGGCAAGAAGAGAATTCCTACAGGAAGGAGGAAACCTGCACTCCTGACCAGTGTTCCATAAACCATTTGCTTTTGGCTTCCTTAACTCTAACTGCTTTTAAAAGA
The DNA here is from genome assembly GCF_000317375.1 of Microtus ochrogaster. Classification (NCBI taxonomy): domain Eukaryota; kingdom Metazoa; phylum Chordata; class Mammalia; order Rodentia; family Cricetidae; genus Microtus; species Microtus ochrogaster. Next base: position 1,295,837 of record NW_004949186.1, read on the forward strand.
ATCCATTATAGCTAGGTGTGATGGTGCATGCCTTTAATTATAGCACTCAAGAGGCAAAGGTAGGTCATTTCTGTGCGTTTGAGGGTAGGAAGGGCATCATAGTGAGACTTTGTCTCAAAATGAATAAACAAACAAATAAAAAAGTCTAATTGCTTAAAATGAGGTTTAAATTTTAAACGATATTTAATCTTTAAAAGAAAACAGGAGGGGAGGGAAAAGAGGGGAGAAAAAGAAAATTGAAAGGGAGAAAGAGAGAGGTGATGAAGGGAGAGAGAGAGGGGAAGGGAGGAAGAGAGAAAAACAAGCAAGCTACAGTTGTGTTTCTAAGACACATCTGCAACAGATGTCACGCAGGCTTCTCAGAACCAGGAATCAGCTTTCTGCTCCCCAACACTAAGCCTCACCTCTTTTCAGACCTTTGTGGAAGAGGAGGGGCTTATACCATCTCTGTATTGTTTCTTGTTCTCTAACAAACAAGCCATTGTAACAGCTTTCTCCCAACCTCAGGATGCTACATCAAAACTAAAAGCATGGCTGTCAGGTTGAGAGGGCCCGACATCACTGATCCTAAAAGACCAGCGGATGCTCTTCCTCTCAGGGTAAGAGGGCTGCATTCA
>NW_004949186.1:1296588-1301003 GCF_000317375.1 Microtus ochrogaster
CTCTCTCTCTCTCTCTCTCTCTCTCTCTCTCTCTCTCTCTCTCTCTCTCTCACTTGTTGCTTTGCCTCCAAGAGGTAAAACAGATGGTGGGTGTGGTGACTCAGAAACCCAGCCCTGAGGCCACCATGTTGGGATGTGAAACCCAGTGATTCTAATCAGAGCTGTGGGTTGCTGGGCACCTTCCCTTTCCTCTCTCTGTCATTTCTTCATTTGCGCAATTGGGTAATAGCCACGTTCTCAGATCACAGGGAGGGCTAAATGAGTACTGCCTGCCCAGTGTCTAGAAGAGAGCCTGACCTCAGCAAACGTCAGCTAACCACGCCCTCGCCTGCTTACCTTCTCCCTCTGGATTGCCTTCATTTGTTGGAGCTCAGCTTCCTCAGCTTCCTTCCTAAGTCGTATAGATTCATCTCTCTTTAGCTAAATTGTATTGAGATGACAGAGGGGAAAAAAAAACAGTTACCATTTTTCAGTCTGAACTCTGGAACACAAAATTATGATGAAAGGCAAATTACAGTATTGTTTGTGTTATACCTCACCATGATTATAGGCTGTTACTTCAAGCCACTCAGAGACTGGCCAGGCCGCATCCTGCCTGAGAATCTCAGTGTTTCTTCATGAGGCTGTCTGTCTGTCTATCTATATCTCGAGTACATTCTCTCTCTCTCTCTCTCTCTCTCTCTCTCTCTCTCTCTCTCTTGCTCTCATTTTCATTCTGTGTGTGTGTGCTTGTGTGTGTGTGTGTGCATGTGTGTGTATGTGTGTATGCATGTGTGTATGTGTGTGTATGTGTCTGTATGTGTGTATGTGTCTGTATGTGTGTATGTGTGTTTGTGTGTGTATGTGTGTATGTGTGTGTATGTGTATGTGTATGTGTTTGTGTGTGTATGTGTATGTGTGTATGTGTGTTTGTGTGTCTGTATGTGTCTGTTATGTGTGTTTGTGTGTGTATGTGTATGTGTGTATGTGTGTATGTGTGTATATGTGTGTGTGTTTGTGTATGTGTGTGTATGTGTGTATGTGTGTGTATGTCTGTATGTGTATGTGTGTGTATGTGTGTATGTGTGTGTGTGTATGTGTGTGTGTGTGTCTGTACCCATCCATGTACACCGGAGGAGAAAGCTGATAGTTTCCTAATTTTCTGAATTATAAAAATCATAATATTTATTGTAAAAAAATCACTGGCTGTCTTAAATCATTTTTTGTACTGCTTGGAATAAACAAAACCATATTCTGGGAATGAAAACAGTACTTTTAAACTATAATTAATACATAGCTAATTCAAAGGACTACCTTAAACCAAAGGTCATGCTTAGCATGCGTGACTTGGGTAAGAATTCTAGCTACTTTCCTTTTTACTTCTCTCTTTCTGGCACTTTTATTTTTATTTGGAGAATTATATCTTGCAATTGATTTGAAGGTTTTATATCTTGGGTCCCTGTGTTATTTCATGGTTATGTGGAAATGTTGGTACAGAAATTTGTTGCTGAATTAAACTAGAAGGAATGGATTCTGACCTTTTGCTGGTATTTAGATCGCATCTGTTGGAGCTGTTGTTTCTGCCTGACTTCAGACTCAGACTGGCTTCCACCTAATGAAAATAAATAATAAATACATAAGCCATGGAGGCAACACAGGAGCATTGAGCTGAAATGCCAGCTGCCGAGTGCTAATTAATGTGTGGGAAGTCAGCGGTGGGAGTCTAACAGCTTCGTACCCCTGGACATGAGAACACAGCCAAAGGTCTCTGAGCTGGGGTCCCTTGAAAGATAACAGGTGGGTGGAAAGATGAGGCCTTCTTCTTTAAAGGATGATAACGCTAGGGTTTTCAATCAGTAAATGTTAAAGGTTTTGCCTAGATTGAAACTGTATCTGAAGGGCCGCACTAGACATTAAGCAATATGCTTGTACAGAGAATTCCGGAACATTCCTCCTGCTTCAGTATGACCATTTCTTACCTCAGTAAAGACAATGACCAATAATGTGTCATTTCTTTTCTCCTCCTTCCTCTACTGCCCTGTGTTCAAGGGAACCTCTGAAATCCTCAGGATTCTCAACACTGCAGACATATGGACTCTCAAAATCACGTTTTTCTCAGTATTTTTGTTAGTTCTTGGAGCGTTGCATACGATCTGTTTGAGTCATATTCATTCCCCCCCCCACTTCCCCAACTCTTCACAGATACACCCATCTTCTCTACCCACTCAACATTGCATCCTACTTAATTCTTAAATTCTTCGAGACCAATTTGGGCTGCCCTTATATTCTTGGGTGCGTGGTCTCTTACTAGAGAGCAGTCAACATACTAAAGAGTACATGCTTAGAGAACACCCCCCCCTCCGCCCACCTCCCAGCAGCTAACAATTGCTAGTGGCTCCATGGTTAGGGCAGAATTGTGTGCCTAACTCCCCTCTCCATACTGATACTTGATCGGGTATTGTGAAATATTATTTTAACATTATGTAAAGATGTGTTATTTTTTTCTGCTGCCTTTGTTAGTGATGTACAGATGTGTTACATTTTCTCATGCTGCATTTGTTTAATCATGTAAACATGTGTTGCATTTGTTTCACCTTGCCTGACTAAGGCAACCTGGTTGGTCTAATAAAAAGCTGAATGACCAATAGGGAGGAGAGGGATAGGCGGGGCGGGCAGACAGAGAGAATAAATGGGAGAGAAGGAGAGAAGGAGGAGGAGAGAACACGGGAGACAGAGAGAGAGCTACCCCAGATCAGAAGCCAGGCAGCCACCAGTCAGACATGAGAGATACGAAAGAGGTCAGTAAGAAGGGGGGGGGAGAGGAAGGGAGGGGTAAAAGTCCCAAAGCAAAGTATAGATAAAGAGAAATAGATTAAAATAAGAGTTAAGAGAAGGCTGGGCATTCATAACTACTAATAAGCCTCTGTGTCATGATTTGGGAGCTGGTTTGTGACCCAAAAGAGAAACCCTGGTAGTACAGTCTGGCTTGGACTTACAAAGGTCTTGTATATACTGTCCTGACCTCTTTGAGTTTATGTGTGCAGCTTCGCTGCTGTGTCCAGAAAATAATGTTTCCTTGTAGTTATCCACAGACTTCAATTCTTATGCTCCTTTGCCTCCTCTTCTGCAATGATTTCTGAGCCTTGGGAGGAGTGCAGTATATCTTCCCTTTAGGGCAGAGTACTCTGAAATCATTTATTCTAGTCTTTTAGTCTTTTAAAGTATAATGAAAATATGCTAGCTAGGAATTGCTAGTTCATCACGCCATTTACTGCCTATTTATTTGTTTGTTTTTGTATTCAAGACAAAAACAAAGACTTCTAATGATTTGTTTGCTCTCACTATTAAACCAGAATCATCTGGGGCCAGAAAGCATCACTTAGTGATCTCTCAGTGTTTATACAAGGTTGGTCTTTACATTCAAAGGACTCCTTTCACGGGCTAGAGAGACGGCTCAGTAGTTAAGAGCCCTGGCTGTTGCTGCAAAGGATGTGGGTTCTCCTTCAAGAACCCACACCACAGCCAACAGCTGGCTGGCTATAACTCCAATTCCGGGAGATCTGAACCCCACTTCTGACCTCCACAGGTTCCACACAAACGTGGTGGTGCACAATCATACGTGCCTGCACCCATACACATAAAATAAAGATAAATAAAGTTTCTTTTTAAAAAGAAAGACTTCTTTGCAATAATTCTCTGGTGATTTGGTGGCTAAGTGTCAGCTTTCCTTAGCGTCATGGAAGTTACAGGAAAAAACTTGTGTTTACTGAGGTTTTTATAATTGATCTGATAAAGATACTGAAGGTGGTTTCCTTCCCAGCTATGTAAGGCAAGTTTGATTGAACCCTTCTGTTACTGCTAGGGAAGATAGGAAAGAATTAGAAACAAGGACACTTTATAGCCATTGTTACATTAGTCTCTGTATCTCCGATGATCTTTCCAATATTTTAAGTGATAGAGACACAGGTGATAAATTAAGAGTTAAGAAAAATGGAGGAAGCCAAAGGTTTAATTTTTTTTGAAACTTATTTTAAGGGCTAATACATTTCATAAATTGCTTTTTAAAACCACCTATCCCCAAACAAAGACCCACACCTGAGTAGTTCTAAAGACCTCTGTACTGGTTGGTTTTGTGTGTCAGCTTGACACAAACTAATATCATCAGAGAAGAAGGAGGCCTCAGTTGAGGAAATGCCTCCATGAGATCCAGTTGTAAGTCATTTTCTCAATTAGTGATCAATGGGGAGGTGCCAGCCTATTGTGGGTGGTGCCAGGCCTGGGCTGGTGGTCTTGGGTCCTATAAGAAAGCAGGCTGAAGTCAAGCAGTGGTGGCACGTGCCTTTAATCCCAGCACTAGGTTGGCAGAGGAAGGTGGATCTCTGTGAGTTCAAGGTCAACCTGGTCTATAAGGCAAGTTCCAAGACAGTCAGGAGTGT
>NW_004949186.1:1301355-1304965 GCF_000317375.1 Microtus ochrogaster
TGAGGAGCAACAATGTGGAAATGTAAGCTGAATAAATCCTTTCCTCCCCAGCTGGCTTTTTTTTCGGGGTGTTTTTTTTTTTTTTTTTTTTTTTTTGTTGTTGTTGTTGTTGTTTTTGTTTTTTTTTGTAGCAGTAGAAACTCTAACTAGAACAACTTCACAGAGCAGACAGGCACTCACTGAGATCTTGTTCATTTTCTGTATAGGCTGCAAAACAACAGGTATCAACCAAGTTCTCCAAATTCCAGAGTGAGGAGGTACCCAGCCCCCAGAGAAAGATCCAGAAGAAAGAATCAGCTCTAGAAACCCCTTCAGGCTGTAAAAGAGTTTGCATAAGGCAGGATGCAAACCAAGCAAGGATGCCTTTCTACATTCCAACTCCTCTGTGTTTGTGTTTGAGAAAGAAACATTTCACACTAAGATGATGGAGGGGCTTAATGAAAATCACCATCAGCATACACTACTGGGAGCAAAGAAGACGCTGAGAAACTGAGCCTCAAGGCATAATTCCACAGTCAGATAGGTCCTCAAGAAGACGTGGCTGATGCTGACCACAGAGTCGCAAGCCTGCAATCCCAATACTAGGGAGATAGGGGCAAGATGTTCATGGGCTGAAGACTAGCCTGGACCACGAGACTCCGTCTCAGAGAAAGAAGCGGCTGCATCTCGGATGGCCTGTCTTCCTGAGCTGGAGGAGAAAGGATGGGACAGTGTTGTCTTCACCTCTACTGTGGATCTCATGAAAGAGTACACAAATAAAGTCATCCTGGAGGTGACCAAGCCTGGCCCATGCCTAGCACTGAGCACTGATTACTGTGAACAAGACTATCTCAAAAGACAAAGGGGGGAAAAAGTACAATTTCTTATTTTTCATATGATGGGAAAGACTGCTCAGGAGGATGGGTTTGGACTGGGTTCCTCAAATCTGGCTTATTCTGCTAGAGGTAAATATTCTATTTAGTTCTATAGTTCTATTACTTTCACTCATTAAGAGATTTCCAAATTACGTTGCTTTTTTTCCTTAAATCTTTAGGGCTATTATGACAGTGGGTGGCTTCGAACTCAAGGTATCTTTATATTAACTGGTACTGTGCCAAAACTTTATCTTTGGCTGTGAAGAGAAGTCAAGACAGCAAGCAAATGACTCCAATTGGGGGGGGGGGCTATCCCCTCTGTAACCCCATGCTGGGGGTCTTGACAACCCATCACACTGGCAGCACCTGCTCTGCCAACTCAAATACCCCCAACCCTAGCAGGAAAACCCAAGAGGCATCTATCTTTATACCCACAGCTGGGTCCCCAGCTTGCTCTCGTTTTGCTTTCCCGATTGACTCTCCCGTCATTTTCGCCACATTAGCATCTAAGCGCCAGGATGAACGTGCTGTCGTGGCTTCTCCTCGAGCCCCGACTGTGCTGTGACAGGGCCCGCACAGCGCCCCAGGTAAGCTTTCTTCAGAGCTGATCATCTAAGAGGCTCTAAATTATTTGCCAATTAAGCCATCACTTTATTCTCACACAACTGTGGCAGATGCGTTTGCTCCTTTGCCGAAAGCCAGGAACAACAACCTCCCTGCGCATTTAAATGTCTCCTGTCAGGTGTCTCCCATCTCCGGGGCTGCACCCACAGAACAAGCCTTCGCGTGTGAAGGAAGGCAGATAAGGAAGGCAGGATCTGCGAGGGACCCTGACTGGCTCCTCCGGCTTTCCGTTCGCCACTTACCCAGCCGTTGCGGCACCGAGTAGACTGGTTTTGCCCTGTTCTGCTGTTTCCACTTCTCCAGGTCTGCCAGTTCTTGCTCAGCAACTAACCAGGTGAGAAATAGCAAGTCATCGATGTTAGAATTTGGTCATTCCAAAACATCAAAACTACTAGCAAAGAGCAATGAGTTTCCAGAATGGGAAGACAAGATGTCCAAGAAAAGATGGTACCTCTCAGCTCTCAGCCGCCCCCGCCCGTCGTGTCGACATCCCCTCCCCCCCTCCCCAGGAATGCTTTTACCCCATGGCATTTACCAAGTGTCTGCCCAGAAGGAGCAAATTTGAACAACAGCTAAACTCCTCCTAACACAGAGAAATATAGTTTTCCCTCTAATGCCGACATCCTTAAAACTTCGTGAATTATTTCTAAAGATGTTCTATAGCAAATGTGTACAAAAACTAGAATATTCATATGTCAATAAGATCCAGGTAAATATACATCCCCAAAGAATTCCGGTGCCTATATTTGCTTTATTTTTAATGTTTCCCAAGCTGGCTGCAACTCTGAGGAGGGAGGCTCAGCCCTGGCACCTCTGCTCTGAGTCTTGGTATTCTTCATTGACCAGATGTTCAGAGCTTGAGACAGCAGGGGGCGCCCGGGAGGTTTAGTCTGCTACTCCAGCAAGTAACCTAATCTCTCAGACTGGATTGTCCCAAAAGACCATTAATAAAAAACTTCAAAACAGTCGAAGAAAAGTTCTGAAACACTCACAAACCCCAGATAATTTTGACTCTTAAATCCCTGTTAGAAATTTTAACTGGACGCTTGAAAGATGTTGGAACCTTGGTGTTCTGTTGGGTAAATGTCTGAGGTTCCCATGGTCACGGCAGATCACTGTCATTTGCTATACTGACTCATCAACTGCCAAGGTTGATGCTCGTCTAGTGTGGTTCCTTGAGATAACTACTTTCCTGGCTGTGCCACTGTGCCCTCATCGGTCACTGAATCCCCTACCAATCACCTAATGAAGGAGAGCACAGACTTCCCAGAGCTAGCTGCACAGCCTGCCGTGCACAGGAACACAATGTCCCTGTGACCTAAATGAGTGTTCTCTCTCCTGGCGAAGCAGCATTTGTATTTACTGTGCCTCGGCTAAACCTGCGGCTCATGCTCGAAGTATAAAAACACAGCAAAAGCTTAAGATGTGGTCCCTGCCCTCCTGGTTATTGTCTAGAACAAAAAAGTGATGATACAGATAAAACCACGGAGGGCAGATGGACAGTTACAGAGGCTTGGGAATACAGAGGCTAATGAGAAAAGTCCGTTAAGGAAGGATGGGACATATCAGAAAAGGCATAAATTAGCTTACGACCTTTTCCATATATAGCTTGTCTGTTTCAAAAGTATTCTTGGTATTATTAAAATATCACCAACTTGCTTGATAAAGCAGGGACCAGATGCAAATAGTAACAACAAGTGTGAAGTTCTTTTAAACCCAAGAAAAATCTAGAACTTACACTCACTCTTTCCATGATTTCTGTCACTAATGTAGAGAAACAAATTTAGAAGTGTTAACAATAGAATAATTGCTCAAGTATAATTAAAACTGCTAAAGGTTTTTTTAAGACCTTGGTGAGATCCAATGAATCTCTCTAAATCAGAAAATAAAAATACTTTTAAAAAATTATAAGGCAGATGAGAAGCACTCTGAGTCTTGGTTGAATACGTGTGCATACCTCTCTGCATCTTCTGCCTGCGGCTCTCATTCGGTGCAATCAGGGTGTACATGCCTGCGCTGGGAGGAAGAGGACAACAGGGGTTACCATCGTGACAAATTTCTAAGGTGTCTAAGTCACCAGCCCATCTTCCTCCTAACACCATCAGACATCAGCCCATCAGCCCATCTTCCTT
>NW_004949186.1:1305423-1307686 GCF_000317375.1 Microtus ochrogaster
TTGAAGAGCAGGTGAACAAGACCAAATAAAGAAGGAAAAGCAATTGGCGACTGGCTCCTGTGGAACTACAAGACCATTGGTTCTTGGTAGACTGTCCTTGTAGGACATCACTCCTCTAGGTGGCGCTCTAGGAGTCAGTCCCTTTAAGATCAATTTTCGTCTTCTTGTAGACCCACTTTAGGAGGAAAAGGATCACAGAGACATCTGCTGCATTCTTTGTGCAGACAAACAAGAGTTCAAGTCTTTGGCCATCCAGCCACATCCTCTTTGTGACTCATGTGTCTAGCCCACTAGTCTGGTTCATGGTTTTAGGTTTTGGTTTTTGGGAGCCTCGATCCCCTGAGCTCCCCATTTCCCTGGGGACACAGGTTGAACATAATCAGGAGCCCAGAGAAACAAGGACACTGAACGTGAGACTCGAGGAAAGCTTTCTTATTTTCAGTTTTATCTTTGCTCTTTCTTTAGCAGGTGAGGTGCCGACACGTGTGCACCATTGCACACACTGGTGCACTTGCCTGGGCGTGCGTGTGTGAGGACCCGAGATTGGCGTTGGTGTCTTCTGCGTCTCGCCTCCTTATGTTTTGAGATGGAATGTCTCCCTAAAGCTGGAGTTCTATTTTGACTAGACTGGCTAGCCAGGGCACACACACCCCATCTCTGTTCCTTCCACACACACACACACACACCCCTTGTAGCTCTGGGATTAGAGCCACACCCCTCCATGCTGGACTTTTCCCCCTGGGTGCTAGGAATCCAAAACCAAGTCTTCATATTTGCATAGCAAGCTTTTTACCCGCCAAGCCAGCTCCCAAGACTCTTTTGTAAGTGAGACTATTTCTCGTGGAGTTACCAGAAATACCGAGCTATCTAAAACACGGTGAAGCTTTAAGAGCAGAGGCAGGCTTCATAGGTATGTATTCCAGACCTATGCCACAGGGCCTGGTTCATGTGGCTGCATGACGAAGGGTGGGTGGGCTAACTGAAGTACAGCGTCACGGATCCCAGCTGTGAGTCTGTGCTCCAGTGGCTCTTTGTGAGCCCATGCACGTGGTCCCACCAGAGCGTGAAGACTTCAGAAAGCAAAAATATAGTACAGTAACAGACTGCAGCATACAGACGGGTGCAGTTTGGGAGAAAATGCGGTGGATAAACGCAACCATCTTATAAGTACAGGTTTAAAACAAAACAAAACAAAACCAAAACCCTAGATGCTCTTACAAGACTCTCTTCCACATGGGATGCGACATTTCCAGGGGCAAATCAGCAAAGGCCGAACAGTAGAGGCCAAAACTGCTGAATAACTGAAGCCATTTTTCCTTATCTCATTATTTTCTTAGCTGCGCCTGCTTCTTCCTGGATCTTAATTTTAGACTTGTAATGTGAGGTGCACAGCCACCTTTGCATGCAAATGGGGCTGCTGGGTGCCCAATTACCTAATGTGTATCAGCAGATGGTGCATGGGTAGCCTAGCATGCATACAATGTTATGAATACAGAATTAGAAAGACCGTCACTGGAAATTAATCCCTTATCTGTTACATAGTCTTTCTTCACCAGGAGAAACATGTTTTTGTTTTTGTTTTTTTTTCACTCCTCCAATTGCCAGTACTTTATAGGAGCTTGGGAGCTGCAGTTCTATGAGTGGTATCTGGAAGCTTCCACGTGGTGCAATGGTGAAGCCATTCTACAGTCTTAAAGCTGAACTGCAAGGCACCGGATTTAAAGGCCAACTGTGAAATTGCCGTGCCATCCTCTGTGCCGGGACTGTGATGTCGAGTCGAGGCTGGGGATTCGTTCGTGCCGCTCATCTGCAGCTCTTAACCTTTACCAGACATCAGAATCACCTGGAGGGCTTGTTGGCAGGCTAGTTAAAGGGCAGAGTTTCTGATTCAGTGGCTCTGGAGTGAGGCTCGAGAACACGGGTTTTTTTTTAAAAAATAATAATAATAATAAATTCCCTGTTGATGTTTGCGCTGGTTAATCCGCACTTTCATCTTTACAGGATTAGAACCTTCTAGGAGAAAAGCCTCCTGGGCCAGTCTGTAAGGCCATTTCCGGGAGGGCTAACTACGGAGGGATGACCCACCCTGAACGTGAGTGGAATGAAAAGGGGGGAGGAGATAGCATGCCGAGAGCCAGCCTGCACTCTGTTTCCCAGCTGCAGATGCCACGTGACCATCTGCCTCCATTCCCAGCAACCCCTCTGCCATGTGACCATCTGCCTCCGTTCCCAGCAACCCCTCTGCCATGTGACCATCTGCCTC
>NW_004949186.1:1307786-1313209 GCF_000317375.1 Microtus ochrogaster
TTCCCAGCAACCCCTCTGCCATGTGACCATCTGCCTCCATTCCCAGCAACCCCTCTGCCATGTGACCATCTCCCTCCGTTCCCAGCAACCCCTCTGCCATGTGACCATCTGCCTCCGTTCCCAGCAACCCCTCTGCCATGTGACCATCTGCCTCTCTTCCCAGCAACCCCTCTGTCATGTGACCATCTCCCTCCGTTCCCAGCAACCCCTCTGCCATGTGACCATCTGCCTCTCTTCCCAGCAACCCCTCTGTCATGTGACCGTCTCCCTCCGTTCCCAGCAACCCCTCTGCCATGTGACCATCGGCCTCCCTTCCCAGCAACCCTTCCGCTTTTCGTTTCATCTTGACAGCAACAGGAAAGGCGACTCATGAGACCTTGCCCAGGTCCCACACTTGAAGAACCACTGGTATAGATCAGCTGCACCATCTCTGCTGCCAGTATGGTTTGTGCCAGCGAGACCCATGTTGAAGCTTTTAATCCCCAGTTGTATGCACATTGAGACAGGGAAGGCCTTTAAGAGATGGTGGCCATGGGGACACCACTCTTACAAGAGACAAATGGATTAATGTCATTCTCATAGAAGTGGGTTGGGTATCACAGGACTGGATTAGGTAAGAAAGAGTATTGCTATAACTCATAACTAGTCACCTTCTGCACATGCCTGTTACCCTGTCCACTTCACTGCTTTCCATAGCCCAAGGTGTGTAGGTGTTGGTACCATGCTCTTCGGACTTTCTAGCCACCAAATTTATGAACCAAATGAATCTCTCTTTTGAAAAATGAATTGCCCTTCTTAGGTATTTTGTTATAGCAACACAGAAGCACTAACACACTGTTTTAGGATATTTTGATAGAAAGATAACAAGGGTCAAGCATGGTGGCGTGTGCCTTTAATGCCAGTACTTGGGAGACAGAGGCAAATGGTCTCTGTGAGTTTGAGGACAGCCTGGTCTATACACCAAGTTCTAGGAAAGCCAGGGTTATGTAGAAGACACTGTCTGAAAAAACAAACAACAAGCTATTTAGGTTATTAAATTTTTAATAAACACACGGATGGTAAATCATATACTAAAAGTCACTGGATTACCTAAACAATGGGGCTAAGACTCAGTAGTTGGAACTTTTGACCTATACTAATTAACTGTGGGTGATTTTTCAACCTAACATAGGAAGTTTAAAATATATTTTCTGACTTCGACCACCACCCCCTTTATGAATTACTTGACTAAGCATTCTAAGTAAGGATGCTTTCATGCACTTCGTTCTGTTTCATTTCCTCCTCCACTGTCCTCCCCCTTTCCAGCTGTTTCTTTTTCTTTTTCTAATCACTTACTCGTTTTGCTTCATGGTTACATGTTTTCTGTTTTCCTGTCTCCCAGTTCCCTTAAAGTTTCTTCTTCACATCTCCTGATCCCCTTTCTAGTTTCATGACCTAAAACCAGACACATATAGACACATATAGGAATAGTTTTAAATCTAGGTTCTACATATGAGAAGAAAACTTGTGGCCTTTGTTTTTTTTTTTTTTTTTTTGGAGGGGAGCTTGGCTTATTTCACTTGATGCAATGGTTTCTAATTGAACTCATTTTCCTGCAGATGCTTTGATTTTCATTACGGCTTTGTAAACTCAGTTGTGTATACATCTCCTAGTTCTTTCATGTGTTGATGAATATACAAGCTGGTCCAGTTTCCTGTAACTTCAGCTCTTAGAAATGCTTCCAAACAATGTGAACACTTCTCTGAGCATCTATTCCAGAATTACTATGCTAGAGACTTAGCAGGGCATGGAAGAGGTGTCAAACACAGACAGATACCAACCCCTTCCACCGATCTTAAGCTTTAGTTAGAAACTATTCAGGAAACTGACATAACGACAAGACTATCTAAACAAGCTCTAGGGTACGAGGACCTAGGTAGTCAGAGACCCACACAGAGGAAACTCACAAAGAAGCCAGAAGAGCAGTATGCATCAAGGAGGAAGAATGCGAAGTAGAAGACGTGACAAATGAGTTTGCTGAGAACATGTCAGAGAATTTCCCAAGCTGGTTGGTCTGATTGTACAAATTATTGTAGAGGGTTAAGGGGGAGCTCTGTTTCTAGAAGATTATAGTTTACAGTATCTAATCTGATTAAGTCTGATGATGGTACAGTAGCCTCTGCCTTCAATCACAGAAGACATGAGGCAACTGAGTCAGAGAAAAAAGGCTTCCTACTCAATGCACTGAAAATGGTGTGACCCAGTAGGATTGTTTGTATCTTGCTCTCTCTCTGTTCCCAGGACTGCCAGAACCACAAGATGCTGTGTGGGGGTGCTAGGACATAGACACTGTGGAGAGGGGAAAAGAGAGGGGATAAGCTAGCTCTGAGAATAAAGGATTTTAATCAAAAGCATTTCGGCCTAATCCTAACATTGGTCCTGGTAATACACGTTTTCTAGGAGAGAATGCCTCAGCAATATTTTATTGGCTGGAAATGCCAAATCAAAAATATATTAATATAAGAAAGCATTGCCAAGTGATTTAGCTCTCCTTTTTTTTTGCAGTAGGAAGAAGAGCTAAAGTCTGAGGATATGCTTTTTTATTTTTAATATTGTGTGGCAGAGTGCAAGGCCCTGATGGATCAAAAATATTCATCTCTTCTCTCTGAACTTTCTCTGACATGAATAGCAAGTATAATTTATTAATGTTCTCAACCAATTAGTTTCCACCCACAGCGGACCTTTGCCATTTTAGCTTCACAGTGCTCTTTCCACCAGTGGGTTCCAGAGCCGCTGGTCAGAGCAGCTCAAGCTACCTCGATTTAGCATTCTGGTCATTTCCTAATGGAGCAACATCCTGGCTGCTGAAACAAATATATATATTTGCAAATGGGTTTCCCTAATTATCTCATTGAAATTTAATGAAATATCTGTTGATAAGATTGTTTCCCATTTCCAACAGCACGGTTCTGTACAATGGAGCGGAGGAGGGCACAGGAGACAACAGCCTAAAACAAAGACCACTGTCTTTTCTGTATCGCGTTTAAAAGTGGGAGGAAGGCAGGGGAGATGGCTCGACGAGTGAAGGGTGAGGCGGTATGCAAGCATGAAGATGTGAGTTCGGATCCCCAGCATCTATGTAAACAGTCCGGAGAGGTAACCCCAGGGCTGAAGGAAGTGCAGACAGACAGATGCCTGAGCCATCAGTGAGCCCCAGGTTCAGCGATAGGCCCTTTCTCAAAACACAAAGTAGAGAAACAATTGAGGAAGATGTGGCCACCCCTGGTCTCCACATCTGTGTGTGTACACACACGTTCTCTCTCAGCACATGTACACATATTTTAAAAAAAAAGATTTGAAAAAAAAGATGTGAAAGCCATGTTTTACATTCTGAGGGCCCTTGGATACTTACACCAGGGCATCTCCTAAGTACACTTGTGTGCCATTCTCACAACAGCTTATCAATAAGCACTCTAGAAAAAAAAAATGCTCCGTGCAAGCTGTGAAAAATAGATTGGCTAGCAAAGGTATTACACACATCTATCCCCTGGAGTCTACAAACCATGCCAGATGTAATTTAAATTTCTAATTAAGACCAGGATCGGTTTGATTGAAAAAAGCAGTGTAGTGGATAGCAGGAATTCAGGAAGAGATAGATGAGTGAATTCCAGACAGCTTCAGGCTGAAGAGAAGATGTGTGGAGTTTCCTGTCCTGGCAAAACCTGGCTTGATGCCGGGATGGAGAGCGGGAACTAAAACGGGTCACTCAAGATTAACATGCAAAGAAGCGAAGTCTTAAAGTGCAAAGTCTTTGGAGCAAGACTAGAAGCCCTTCCTCTCCATGCATCATCTCATGAGCAGATACTGTGTTAAACAAAGCCTTAAACACACAAGCAGGAAGGGAGGGAGGCTGTATATAACCATGCATCCAGTGCCTGGATGGTGTGGGGGCTCTTTCAACAACTCCCTCCCTCACGTCAACTCCCCTGAATATCTGGGTCCTGTTTTAATAAACTCCCATTTCTATTCCATGCCTAACTTGACAAGCACGACTTCCCCTCCATCTTCCCGGATGTTGCCAGGATTTTCATATATCCTGCTCTGGTTTTCTCTTCTGGAAACATTGTCCCTGGGCTTCCTTTGAGTTCATTTCTAAGATCTTCTACTAATGAGACCAAGAACCCCAAGAGTGAACCTCAGTTTCCCCAGGGACTGTTTTTCATAATTCAAGAAAATCTTTAATCTTGGATACAATTGACAAAGAGGGGAATCGCTAAGGGGATGAAAGGCACCAGACAAGGTTATAGACTTCCATGTTGGTTTTGTTGTATGGCCTTTAGTGTGGAGATATGAAGCTTATTATTTTCACTATCTGTTTTGCACTTTTACTTTTATTTTATGTGTGTGGGTGTTTTGCATGCACATAAATACATGGCCTAGGATTCCTGTGTCTTGACAAGTGATGACCAGTTTACACAAGTTAGAAAAGCACAACCTACTAGAGGCTCATGGTTTGATAAACTATTTGACGCCTATAGTATTCCTTTTGCTGAGGCAATCTGGGTAGTTAAAATGCACAGCTCCAGAGGGTGGACAAGAGATGTTATGTCGCTTCGCTTAAAAGCCTACGCCATAAATACTATACACAAAAAGAAAACTAGCAAGAACAATTGACACTAAAGATACAAAGAACCACCATGAAAAAAAAATAATACTGTACAGAACTTGCATTTCTGAGAAGCCAAAACCAAGATGAGATTGGGACCAACTAATAGGTAAATTTGTAAAATTGCTTTCTCGGGAAAAAAAATTAGAAGAAATTTGTGTCTTCAGAACATGGGTATCGGGTCTGAGATTTTGATACAACTATTATAAGCTAGTACACTAGCCTGTTTTTACTTCCCGGACACTCAACAGAAGACATGAGATTCCTGGCCAGAGACAAAAGACTTCACTCCCTTGAATACAGCCTGGAGCATGCGCAGCTGTTTTCCCACAACAGCTGTCTAGCCCTAGATCTGGTGCAGGGCAGTGTGCCGAGCATTGGGCACCTGGTATGTTTGCCTGGCAGCTAAGACATGCTATATTTAGGCTTTTCTGGGCTTTATGAATCAGGGTATCAGGATGCAACTCAGCCTGACCTCAGCCTCTCAGTTTCCCTGCCACAGCATCTCCCGAGCCCAGATATCAGTTATGTGCCACCATACCCTACTAATCTGCCGTCGGCACAGCGGGTCTTTGTCTTGGAAAGAGTATACCTGTCTGCCAAGGTTCCAGTTAGAAAGGCAACCTCAAGCAGCCCGGATTAGTTGGCCACAGTAGTGTGTGAGTTAAATGTCAGATCCTCAGGAGGCTGGAAGATCACTTCAGACTGGGACTTCAACACTAATTAGGAAATACAACAAAACTCCCCCTCAAAACAACAACAAAAACAATACAGAAAA
>NW_004949186.1:1313384-1327141 GCF_000317375.1 Microtus ochrogaster
AAGCTCAGGTTAAAGGTTGACGAGAACAGGGAAAGGCATTGCCGAAGATGGTCACGTGACCGGTCTCCACTCTTCTGCCTGATTCTCCTCTGCATTCAAACTAGGAGAGATGTTGGCCCCTGCCAAGGTGCATTTTCCCTTCCTCCTAACGGCAATCCCAAACCATTCAGGTTGACAATGAGCCTGGCTAAAAGCCTGTAGTCTCCAACCTCTATAGCTAAGTGTGACCACATGATTAATTTGGGACAATGGCATATTAGCAGAAGCTTGAGAAAGATTTCTAAGACTTTTCACTGGAAGTGGACAGACCAAGCTTTGGTTTGCGGTTCCCTTCCTGGAGGGGTTGAGGTGAGCGCTGATGCTCAGATAGCTAGTCTGCCCTCTGACGTTAGTGCTCACCTAGTGTCCAAATGCCTGGCTTTGAACCTCACCCCACTACTCCCTAACTAACGACTTTGAGCAAACTACAAAGTTGCTCTATTTGTAAAGTAGAGAAAATTATCCACTTCATAGGTTAAAAACTAGCTTCAAATAATTTTAGGGTCCAAAAAAAAGAAGGATCTGGAGATAAAAGTGCTTAACAGCCTGAGTTTGGTTCCTGTCATCCACCTGCGGAAGAAGAAAACTATCGAAAGTATCCCTGACCTCCAAACATATGACATGGCATGTGTGTGCCACATCATACACACATGCAATATACACATAAACATACCACGGTAATAAATATAATTTTTAAAACAATATCAGAAAGTAACGGGAGCCAGAGAAGTGGCTTTGATTCTCGGCCTCCTCATGCAGTGGCTCATAACTGCCTGTAATCCCGGTTCCAGGGGATCTGATGCCCTCTTTCATCTTCCAGGGCTATCTACACACGTGATAGACAGACACATATACATGCACACATATGTATGAATTCTTTCATTAAAAGAAAGCAACAGTGTTCCACTATAATGGCCAAGTATTTGTCTCAGTCCTAGATCAGCTACTTTCTGGTATATTTTGTAGGGAAAACATAAACAAAGCTTTGTTTTAGAATATCTGTGAAGGGGCTATGTTTTGCCCATAGTACTGATACCTACATACAATATATATGATGACTGTTTTAGGTGCTAGACCCTCCCCCATCACTGTCTAACTCCTTCTCATGCTCTGAATGAATCCCTTTTGGTATCTTTCCCATAAATGTATACAGTTTTTTTAAAAAAAATTCACTGTACAACTGTGGTCCTGACTGGCTCTTCCCCATAACATCTATGTCATGGTTTTTTGATTCTTTTCTATGTATCACAGAAGTAACAAGACCCACGGCTTGAAGCGAAATGGTACTGAGAAAGATATCTTTAAAGATTAGCTGATGCTATTCTCGGGCAAGTGGCAGCACACTCTGAGCCCAGACCTTCGCCGCTCCTTCTCTTATTGAAATATAATAGACCTACAGTGAACTGCAAAACCTTAAGTCCACAGCTCTGTGACAAACCTTTCTTTAAGGCCTCTGGGTTCCAAAAGAGAAAGGGAGAAAAAGAAGCAGAGAAATAAAATGAGCTTTAGGATGTGACCAAGAGTTACTCTAGCCCAACTGTTTATTTTTAAATTCTTTAAAAGCCTTGGGCTAGGGTTGGAGTTCAACTCAGGGGTAGAGTGTTTTCCAGTGTGCACCGGGCATGGGTTTTACTCCCCACCCCACACATACACAAATAAAGCCTAACAAGCAATATTAGTCTAACAAAGACCACCTCTCTCTACCCTAGGTGTCAGTTCTGGAGGCTTTACAAGTTTATTCTTTCATCTCTTCTTTTGTTTTGTGTGTGTGTGTGTGTGTGTGTGTGTGTGTGTGTGTGTGTATCATAAAATTAAGCTGCAGAGTTATGGTACATAATCCCTAAACACTATAGCATATATCCTCAAGAAAAAAATATTATCCTACTTATACATAAAACATTATCATACCCGAGGAATTTACCTAGTTATACTCAGATTTCAAAATTGTGTCATTGAATTCCTCCGTATTTCCACTTCATCTTAGAGTTGGTCACGAATCTCACTGATCTCTGCAGGCCATTCCTCTTCCTTTCATGACGGGCATCATTAAGAAGCCTGAGGATATTCTCATATGGAATGTCTCATGGTCTGGAGGAAGTGGTTATTACAACGGAAAGGATTAATACCAGCACATGAGAGGCAGGAGGATCCTGTGTTTGGAGGAGTTCAAGGACAGCCTGGACTATACAAGACCCTATCTCAAAAAAAGCAAAAACATTAAAATAATAATAATAATAATATATTTGTCACTATCACAATAGAACTAAAGAACATACTAGGTCTTTTCTTTCTTCCTTTCTGTCTGTCTGTCTGTCTGTCTTTCTTTCTTTACAAGATCTCTTCCTATCTATTTAGCCCAGATTAGACTTTAACTAACGGTCCTCTTGCCCCAGTGTTCCCAGTGCTAAGATATGAGCCACCACAGCCTGCCCCAGCCTTTGTTTTAATGATGAAAAATATCTTGAATTTTTTTGGCATTCCTTTAATAGACTGCTTTTTAATCTTTCCATTTGAGGGAAAACTACAAACATCCCAGAACAAAGGAGCCGTCACGGCTGATTTTTCTGATAGAGAATAGAACCTTCCAAAGCTGTCTGTTCCTTTTGATTACTTTTTTTTTCTCCTAAGCTTTTGTTTCAGATTCAAATACATCCTGAATAGATGCAATTAACCTTAACAATATGCATAACCTCAGTGCACTCTGCTGACTTTGAAGGGGGTCGCCTCACTGTGTAATTGAGCTAAGTTTCATTTTTCTCTCCTTTCTGCAACACTTCCACTGATTATTATAGGTATTATGTGTTTTCAGGCTCTCATCATCCTGTTGATTTATTGTTTCACTGTTGCAGCTGTCAAAGGCTTTTTGAAAAATGTCCATTCATTTTTGATGATACTGTATTTGAACAAAAATGATTGCTCCCCAAGACGTGGCAGATCTCAAAAGCACACCACATCAAGGAGCAAGGTCTAGTCCAAAAAAAAAAAAAAAAGTTGGAAATTCGTTCTAACAGGAACGTAATTTATACCTTCCTCCATAAACAGGAAGGTAAATTTGATCTAATCAAAGTAAAGTGTCTTTTCTTTCCATCCGCTCTAAAACTCCTCTGCACAGAGCTGTAGTTTTCAAACTGTAGGTGGTAGCCCGCTAATGCTTCCTGAAATCCGTCATGAAATGAATTTATTTTTAATGAACAAGAATAGAAAATAGGGACTGGAGAGATTACTTAGCGGGGACAAACAGTTGCTCTGCCATCATGAGGACCTTAGTTCAAATCCCCAACACAAATGGAAAAAGCTAGACAGGGTTGCTCTGCCTGCCTGCAATCCCAGCATTGAGAAAGAGGGGGCAGATGCAGAGAGCTCATCGGCTAGCTTGCCTAGGCAAAAATGTGAACTTCTAGTTCAATGAGAGACCCTGTCTCAAGGCGGTAAGACAGAGTTGGAGAAATAGAGCCAACATCCTCTGCTCTGGCTTCCTCATGCATGTGCACACATCTGCAGACCCCCCTGTATGTACCACACAGACAAAGGAACAGAAAATGTCAGCATGTCACATGTAGTGAGAATCGTTTTGCAAAATTTTTGGGGGGTTGTATGTATCTTCATACATATTGACATAGGTCCCAGGTCACAATATCAAATAAATTGTTCACTATAGTTTCTGTCAAAAATCACCATATAGTTGAAGTTGCTTAGAGACAATGACAACAGCCTGCACTAGTAGGAGGCAACCAAGCTGTGTAGAAGGTAGCATAGAAAAGGAGATTTACACACACACACACCACACCACACACACACACACACACACACACACACACACGAGAACATGGCCCTTCTAACTACTTTTCTAAATTGTTTAGAAAATAACTTAGAAATAGTGATAAGATTCAGGGCACATTTTTCAAAACTATGGCACCTTGGCATTTGAGAAAATAGAAACAGGAAAGTCTGCCTTTCTCCACCCCCCTGAAACAGACCACGAGGGAGTTTTCTAACCTTTAGAGTCAGTAGGTCATCAGGTCCACAATTCAAAGCTCTCTTTTGAAGAATCAGTACAGGCAGGCATCCTCTGTATCTTCACTTTATTATAGGATTGGTAGATGCTATCTTTGACAAATCACATAGCTACAAACTGTTCACCCTCCACCAAACATAAGCACAAAAAGACATGTTATGTTTATATAGGAGATGTCCCCAAATACATGTTATATTTGTACAGGAAAAGTCCCGGAGGGGTATGCATTAAGTGCTTGGTGTAGTATTTTACTTTTAATTTTATATATTTTATTTTTATTTTATTTTATATGTGTGTGTTGCCTACATATAAGTATGTGCGTTGCCTACATATAAGTATGTGCACCGAGTGCACACCTGATGCCCTTGGAGGTCAGAAGAGAATGTGGGATCCCCTGGAACCGTAGTAACTGATGGTTATGAGCCACCATATAGACACCGGGAATTGAAGTCAGGTCCTCTCCAAGAGCAAGAAGTGCTCTAAACTGCTGAGCCATCTCTCCACTCCTTTGTGGCACTATTTTATAATGCGTAAAGTTTTAAGAGATGAGGCCTAAGTGGTAGCCTAAGCCCCTGCTTAGTCTCTTGTGGCAAACCTTTGAAAGTTATGCCCACTTCTGTTATGATTCTAGGCTGCATTTCCTTTGTCCTGTCTGTGGTCACATTGTACACAAGCCTCCGCCACATACTCCACCTGCCATGAAATTGCCCCACTGCAAACTGTACCTTCAAAATGATGAGGCAAAGTAAATCTTAAGCTGTGTTGCTCTAGCATTGTGTCATAGTAATGAGAAAAGTTGCCAGTATATAAGATTTCTCTGTATCTTTGTGCCGTCATTTCTGAAGGCTCGTATGTCACACACAATTTACTAAAGCAATTCGTATTCTTCTCTCTTGTTAATCTGACTTTGTTGTAGATGTCTCGGCCATGAACCAAGGGATGGGTGGCTAAAGAAATTGTCTCCCTGAGAAGCTGCTAGTGCATACCACATTACCACATCTGTATTAGTACTCTCTTCGACCTACTGATTTTGTTCTTGATGTGGACATAAAACAATAAGGCAGCAGGTAGCTCTGATATCACTTCCTCTCCCAGCTCCTGAGCAGTCTCTACTTAAGCAGGAAGCTAGGTTTGAGTCCTAGCCACTGATTAGGGAAAGCAACAGAAACCTGGGAAACTCATTTTATCGCCAAGACTCACATTCCTTATCTGTCAAGGGGAAGTGTTTATTCTGAAGATAAAAACTCAATAATAATGTTCATGTCACTCTGTACAAGATCTAATGCATGGTTTAGCATTTGAGATATTTTAAGCACTTTTATAAACCATTGGTTTTGTTTTTCTGGTGACTCTGGCTTGAACCTAGGGCTGCATGTTTATTAAGTATGTACATTACTTACCTAGCACACACGAACAACCCAATTGATTGTTTATGTTTGGTGCTTGTCTATTTTGTTTTGGCAAGGTTACTCAGGTTATTTGAGGCTATTTAACTAATTTACAGACTGTTACAACAGTATTGCAATGCTCCAACATATTCATCATTCCAAAAGTAACCGAAGGAAGCCAAGCTCTGCTAATTAGTTTGCTATTAGAATCTGCTAGTAGTTGAGGTACCTACTCAGCTCACTGAACTGCGTCATTATCATTAAGAGTTAAACACTGTCTGTTACATTACAAACTTTCTAAGTGCTTATGGGCCTTGTCTGGGAGCTGAGTTAAATAATCCCCTAATATAATCTATATTGAGCCATCAGGAAGATTGCTCATTAAGACAAGCATTGAGCTTACCCAGTGTACTATTATTTTCATAACATTAAAAGAAGCGTCTCACTAGCCAGCTCTCCATCTCGAGAAAGAATGAGCGTGATGCTTTCATGCTGTTTAGCATCTACTGGCAAAAAAATACTTATTTTCTTCTAATCATATGGAGACAGGAAATTGGAATTTGGAGTACTGTGGTGAGGAGGAAAGAGTAGATTAGTTTTTAGAGGCTCTAATAACTACCAACGTGTTGCTTGAAAGCTGAGTAGTGGAACATATCTCTACTCTACCTGCGGAAGCTGAAGCAAAATGACCACACGTTCAAAGTCAGTATGTGCTGCATGGGGAGTTCAGGGTATTCTTGGCTACCTAGAAATAGTCTGTCTCCAAATGCAAAAACAAAACAAAACAAAAACAAAAACAACAACAAAAAACCTGGTATCTGGGTGTTTTCCTGTCCTTGTGACAAAAGCATCCTGACAAAACAATTTAAAAAACAAAGAGTTTGTCTTGGTTACTTTTCTATTGTTGTGACCATACACCATGACCAAAGCAATGTATAAAAGAAAACAAATTTTGTTTGGATGACCAGCCACTTCCTGCTGTGACAGGAGCCACCAGGCAAAGAGAGAGGCCAACTGGAATGTCATGGAATTTTCACACCAAGAAGCCCACCCGTATTGATACAGCTACTCCAATGAGGCCACACCTCTTAATCCTTCCCAAACAGTTCCACCAAGTATTCATATGTACGAGTCTATGGGGGCCATTTTCATTCAGAGGTTTATTTTGGCTCCTGGTTCAAGGATACAGTCCATCACAGCAGGGAAATTAAGGCAGCAGGAACTTCAAACAGCTGATAATAATGTTTTAACAGTCAAGAAGATGAAAGTAATGAATGCAGGCACTCAGCTAGTCTTCTCCTTTTTATGCAATCCGACACCCAAGGCCAGAGTATGAAGCTACTCTGCCTTCCTCAATTAGCCTTATCAAAGTAATTCCTCATGGGGCTTGCCCAGAGGCTAATCTAATATAAATAATCCTTCCCAGGTGTAACTGCAGACTTGTCTTCTAGATAATTCCAAATCTGCCAAACTGACAATCAAATCTTCACAACCTACAGCATAAACATCTACGTACATGCAACTTCCCATTCTCCTGCAGGTCTCAGTTTTATATCATGTCTTAGGAAACATTTTCCTACACAACTAGCTCAGACGCTGGCTTTCTTTTGTAGCACACACAAAGATTTACTTGTGTAATTATTGCAGAAGTATCTATCCCATCAACTAGATTTTTTTTTAATCCTTATGAAGTTTGCTAAGTAGATAATTGCACCAACATTTTTAATTGTCCTGAGCTAGGGATGTTCTGTTTCTATAAGGTTGGTAGTGTATGTTATTCCCTGCTGCACAGCAAGCACTCCTTAAATATTCACTATTATTGCTGCTCAATCTTTAACTCTTTATAGTCCTCCATATACAGTAGACCACAAGTGTGTTACGAAAAACTGAATTTGTGTCTAAATTATACTAAACATTAACCACTGTATAGTAAAGTTTTATATTTCTGGTCAATTTTCAGAACGTCTTTTTTATTTTTATTTTCAAACAACATCAGGCTTGTATCAGTACACACAGGCAAGAGCCTATTGCCCACAATCAGGCTGGAAACCTGTACCTTTAATAGGCATATAGATGTGAGTGGAATTTGCTTAGAAGCAAGCAAAATAGCAAAAGAGAGAGTGAAAGATTGTTTTAGATTACAAGTTTATATAAGCTTTTTGTTTGTCTTTAAATCTATGGGAATAGTTTATAATAGTTGAGGAAAAAGTACGTGTCAATAGGAAGGAATAACTATAAAAGCCAATATGAAATAGTAAACACTTGCAAAAACTGAAATTCAGATGCAATAAAAAAAAGTTAACCTATCTGGTATTTGCCACGGTTTAGGAATCATGGATTAATGCTATAATAAAGACCGTAATAAAAAAGTAACTTGGAGAAAAAAAGGTTAATTTTGATTATACCTCCATGTCAAAGTCATCAAAGGACATCAGTGCAAAAACTCAGAGAAGAAACTTAGAGTCAGGAACTGAAGCAGAGGCCATTGAGAAATTCAGCTTACTGGATTGTTCCTTGTGACTTGCTCAGACTGTTTTCTTATAGCACCCCAAACCACCATCCCAGGAGTGACACCACCCGCAGTGAGCTAGGCTCTCCTACATCAATCATCAATCAAGACATTGTACCACAGGCTTACCCACAGGCCCATCCGTTGGGTTCCTCCTTTGAGGTTCCCTCTTCGCAAATGACTATTTTCTGTCATGTTGACACAAAACTCCCAGCACAATTGACATCCTGTCAACTTGGTATGCTAACACATCACTATTAAACCAAAACCCTTCTTGTTGTCCCCCAAGATGTCACCAATATCAATATCACAATATAAAATATATTCCAAACTTAAAAAGTCCCACAAGCGTTACAAATCAAGCACTTTAGACACTAAAATGTCCAGTCTCTCCAAAACACCGAAGTCTCTCTAAAATTCCGGTTTTTCTTAAAATTCAAACGCCTCCTTAAAATTCCAAAATCTCTATAAAATTCCAAAGTCTGTTAGATGTATTTCCTGTGACATAAAAAAAAGACACAATTTCTTACTCTAAGAAGGGAGAATCAGTGCAGTCACAATTAAATCAAAACAAACCCGAAGTTTAACGGTACTGAAAGTTCTGTATTAGCTTCTGAGAGCCCACTCCCAACCCTCCAGACTCCAAGGGGTCTGGACAGCTAGCTCCACTTCTTGGGCCTGCCGTCTGCAGCAGGCCCTGCTTGTCTCTGAGGCTAAGGCCGGCTCAATTCTGCAGCTGCCGCTGTCCTTGGCGTCTCCTATGGTACTGGTTTCTCCAAAATGCTCAGGGCTTCACTGAAACTGGACTGCACCAATAGCCTCCTCTGGACTCTCTTCGGGACTCTAACCCTACCACCTAGTGCCAAGTCTCTGCCTCTCTCCATGACACCTTCATGCCTTCAAAGAATGACCTGAATGAATGACTTACACATAACCGAGTTTGGCAGCCAGCAGAGGAACAGCACTGGCCACCTCTGAACCCCAGACTCTCTGTTGACTCCACTGAGATGCCTCTCGGAGGATTTTGCCTCAACAATGCTGGTGTCTTCTTAATCAAAGATGATTCTTCAGGCCCTATGACCCAGTATTGAGTGTCCCAGCAAAGTAAAGATTTCACTTTGGTAGTTTTTAATTCAAAATTGATAGAGCCTTTAAGGGACCTTTAAACTTCCTTCTGACACATGCAAGCCAGGTGTCGTCCGACTGTTCTGCTCTCCGTATTACCCTCTAAGATCCCGCAACAGCTCATTAAAGCCTGGACATCCAGGGCCTTTTCTAGTCCAAAGTTCTTACACACTCCTCCCCAAAACACATGGTCGGGTCTGCCATCGCGATACGCCATGACCTGGTACCAATTTCTGTCTCAGTTTTCCATTGCTGAAACTAAAGCACTGTAACAAAAAGCAGCCGGGGAGGAATGGGTTTATTTTAGTTTCCAGCTCTCAGGTCACCAAAGAACCTCAGGGCAAGAGCTCAAGGCAGGAACCTGGCAGCAGGAGCTGATGCAGAGACCAGGAAGGTTTCTTCTCATGGCTTGCTTGGCTGCTTTCTGGTAACACTCAGGCCCACGGGCCCAGGTGTGGCTCCACCCACAGTGAGCTAGGCCCTCCCATGTTAATCCTCAGTCAAGAGGATTAGGCACTGCACCACAGGCTTGCCATAGGCCAATCCGGTGAGAGCACCTTTCTCAACCGGGGTTCCCTCTTCTGAAAGAACTCTAACTGGTGTCCAGTTGGCACAATACGGCCGGCACACGTTTGCTTGTTTAGTAGGAAGGCATTTTTAAGTCACTACGGTTTCTCAAGTCACAAGCAATCGAAAGGTGAAAACATCGTCATCAGTAAATGCTTAAATGAAGTCATCGCTATCAGTTCCCAACCTTGACTGAATATTGGCTGAGAGGCTGCTATTCGTTTACTTCTATTAATGAGGAAACTGAGGCATGCAGTAGCGAAGCATGCTGCTCAGAGAGCAGGGAAGCGTGGAATCAGAAGTTGAACCCATCTAGTGGGCATAGAAGCCCGTGCTTGTCATCCCCACATTGGAATCACTGCCCCATGAATTTACCAAAGGTTGAACACAAGCGAGGTTAAATCTACCTTTACCATACAAATGAACTGTTATGGCAATTAGCATCCTCCTTTCTTATTTTTCATCCCACGCGTGTACGCGCGCACACACACACACACACACACACACACACACACACACACACACTCACGTCCTCTTAAATTCTCTCTCCAAAATAAGTAAGAACTTCCTGATTCTTTGTTGTTTTTACAGAGATGCCATTGATCATTCAACCATTCCCCCTTGGCTTACCAGTTCCATTAAGGAAACAGATGAGCACGCTGACACAGTGAAGGATGGAGATAGAAGATGAATTCAGAGTGGTCCAAACAAGACCTTAGATGTTAAACACCTAAAAGGGAATGCATTCTCTCTAACACTCTGCTGCCTACCGCCCATGCACATGAAGTCTGGGAGAAGTAATTGAATTCTTTCAGGAATTTCTCTAATGATCTAACAGAAAACCATTCCTTTCTGAGTGATTTGGTCCAGCAAGGTGCTAGAGTAATTACCATCAAATCAGAAAACAGAAAGACATAACTGATGTGTGCTTATGAGACGATAGGAGCATACAAATAAGTGGTTATATCTAAATACCTGCTCTCTAATAAGAGGCTTAGACATAGATTTTTTTTTTATCATTAGCCACTCATAAGCATGAGGCCAGCATACAGATATGTGTCTCAGAGTCAATGAACTTTTCTTATGGCAAAATGCCAGTTGCTCTGAGAGAAATTCGGCCGTCTCTAATTGATTCCCAGACCATCTGCCCCGACTAAGGGTAGCTCTACACTGAATAGTATTATAACCTTGGTTCTTTCAGAAGCTGGGGAGTGAGAGAAACTCTACTGCTTGTTGGTCATAAGGTTATATAACTGTTCCTTAGCAACCAGCATTTGTCTTTCCTGCAACAAAGAAGTCGTTGCAAAGGGGGAAAACTAAAAATAAAATCGTTTGGACAGTTCTAATTCACAAAGACAGCACTTCAAACCGCAGCGCTGTGTGTGTGTGTGGGGGGGGAACAAACAAACAAAAAAACCCCAAGCCATTCCAAAAACGCCCAAGCCATTCCACCTGGGGCAAAGAGAGGGCGGCTGACCCTCTCTACACAGCATGCTTTCAGGAGGCCACCAGCACAGATCAAGAATAAATGTCTCCTCTCTATTCCTGTTTAGGACCCGTTCCAGCCTTGAGCGGCTGGAGCCCTCACTCCCAGCTCTGCTAGTCCCAAGAGGTTGGTCTGTTTGAGTCTTGGCAGTGATGCAAACTCGCTGCTGAGGTTATCTGGACCTTCTGTATCATATTCTTCTTTGCCTTTTCTCTGCCATGGTGCTACCAAATATATAGGCTCACTATCTATCTCTTTTCTCTTTCTCTTGCTCTCGCTCTCTCTCTCTCGCGCTCTCTCTCTCTCTCTCTCTCTCTCTCTCTCTCTACCTTTCTCTCCCCCTCCCTTGCTCTTTGGCTCATTCTCCCACTCTCTCTTTCTTGCTCTCTCCAATAAAGAAAAACTTCCTTTCCTAATGACTAAGAAGTCCAGAGCACACCCAGGAGTCAGTCACAAGAATCAATGGAGTGGGTGCCAGATTATGCTGCAAAAATCTGCAAATTGGCAAATTCAAAGCATAATAAAGTAATTCATAGGTGATTTTATTGAGGTAAAATGACACTTAACTCTTTCAAAATCCCTGTTTTGGAGTCTCTATGGTTTCAACCTGCAAAGACTTGGAAAGTGCCTGGGGCCCTGATTATGTTTGGGACCAGGACTTGTTGCATCCAAGGCAGCTTGCTGAATACTTACTTACCTCCTCTGGTCAGTGCGCCCCTGCCTCTCCACCGTAGGGTTCTTGGGAGCTGCCACCTCCAGACTCTGTTTCCGGCTTTGCTGCAAACCCAGTTCCTTGCGTTGCCCATTCCCAGCATGGTCCCCAGAAAAGGAGAAAGTGCCCAGCCCTGGGCCCACCACCCTGCTGCGGGTGTGGGTGTACATGGTCCACAGCCCGCCTGCCCCGTTGTGTCCTGGCTTCAGTCTCTTGAGAAAGGGGTGCCGGAGAGGGTTCCCAGGAAGCTCGCGGAGAGGGTTCTGAAGAGCAAGTCAGCGGTTTTAACAGCTGAGTTTCGATTTCTCTCTAACCACAGGCAGGGCCAGCAGGGAACTTCCTCTTCTGTTCCCTACCCAGGTGCCCTCTGACTTTGTGACTTATTTACAGCCTGGGTGATAAACTGAACTGGTTCACCCAGCTACAGGGGAGTGGGCCTCAGAACCACTGTGGAGAGAGAGAGCTGAGGATCATGAAGATAAGCCACGAGACAGCCTCCGAGCTGGTGCAAACTGACCAGAGTCCTGAAAATACTTTAGGAGCTGCTTAAACAGGTGTTCCTAATTCGCAGTCACTGTTGGAGGCTTGAGACTGGGAACATATTACCTTGAGTCCCCTAGGTTAGGATAATAACTAAAATCAATGAGTCAAAAACAGAACAAAACAAAACGAAAATGCCATTTAGGATTGTGACTGCTGCTTGGCCACCGGAGGACGAGGAAAGTGAAAGCAGAAGAAAGAATTCACTCAACAGAGCTGGCAAGGCAAGTTGAAGGCTAAGTTAGCCTTGTTGAGCAATTGACTAAATGCTCAAGAAATTATGGATTAAATGCCTGCCTTAAGCACAGCTTCCAGTGATCCAGCTCTTCTTATTAAAACACAGATTTGCAGGACTAATTCTGTAGTTCTTGAGATATTTGTAGTTGTGGTAGCATTTGTTTGTTATTTGTTTTGTTTATTTGTTTGTTTGTTTGTTTGTTTGAGCACTCCAGATAATTCTGCGGTGATTGTGTGGCTGGGTTCATCACCTGTCACAGTGCTGGCCATACTAAGATGTGTGGCACTCTTTCTGTATTCTTGGAAGCAGGTAAACAAACACTAATGCCCTCTCTGGACAATTGAAATGATAGGCAGATGTGTAAGGCTCCTAGCTCTCTAATTCAGAAAAGGGGACATTTGAAAATAAGTCACAAAGGGCATGGGAGTTCCCCTGGGGTGGGAAATGCATTATGACAGGGGTTTCTGCTGTAAAATCACGTGGTGTGTACCCATCCAGATGTTGCCCTACGGCAGAG
Organism: Microtus ochrogaster; assembly: GCF_000317375.1. Lineage (NCBI taxonomy): Eukaryota > Metazoa > Chordata > Mammalia > Rodentia > Cricetidae > Microtus > Microtus ochrogaster. The sequence goes on from NW_004949186.1 coordinate 1,326,521, forward strand.
CCCCTCTGCTTGGCAACTGGCCCCCCAGAAGCTGGACTGTCTTGTTTTATCATTGGTGCTCGGAGCAGGAAGACAGATGTATGTCTAAGAGCTCATGAAAGAATCAAACTGAAAAGCAATTAAGTGCAGGATAAAATAGGAAGGGAGAAGGTCGTGGCCATAGGGGTCAGGATTCATGTGCATCCCTAACAAGGTATCAGAGCTCGGTGAAGCGGGACACAGATTCTCAAAGCTCAGAGCTTTAGAAGCACATGGTGGATGTGTTAGAACGGGCATGCAGGTGCCCTCCCTACCTCCCTAGAGTTCCTGTCATTAGGGGTGGGGCTGAGAAATTGCCTCCCAACCGTTCCCAGTGTAGCGGATCCAGGACCACTCTGTGGACCAGCACCCAAAGCAATGTGGAAGGCAGCAGGGGTTCTCTCCAGACAGCAGATATCGAATGGCATGACTGAGAAAGCCAAGGTGAAGGGGAGAGAGAAAGACGAGCAGTTTAAAATTGCGGAGAGATGGCTCAGCGGTTAAGAGCATTGCCTCCTCTTCCAAAGGTCCTGAGTTCAATTCCCAGCAACCACATGGTGGCTCACAACCATCTGTAATGAGGTCTGGTGCCCTCTTCTGGCC
>NW_004949186.1:1327241-1335420 GCF_000317375.1 Microtus ochrogaster
AAAAATAAAATAAAATAAAATTGCGGAGCAAAACTAAGGGCCCGGTTGTTAAATTTAGACAATAGATGTATATCAGCAGTAAGGCAATTGTGTGGGAAACACAAATAGATATTAAAATCCAAGCCTTCCAAGCTAGAGATAGTGCAGGAGACAGCAAAGAGGACCCTAAGAAAGACATATGTGGATTTAAATAGGAAGGAGGAAAAGACAGGATCTCCTGAGTAAATTGGGAGCGTGGGGGACAAGGGAGAGGGTAGAAGGGGAGAGGGGAGGAAGGGAGGGAAGTGGAGAAAAATGTATAGCCCGTTAAAAACAATAAAAAAATAATTAAAATGCTAAGAACAAAACAAAAAACCAGAGAGAACTGAGCAGGGGGTCAACAGAGAGAAGAGAGGGCCCCGCCTTTGCACCACTTTGAGATCAGCAAGGGCACATGCTGGCCCCGTGACAGAGATGTCGCCTCATTTCTCATCTGCACAATGTGACCCGAAGTCACAGTCTCGACCTTGTAAAGTATTGTGAGGACCACGGAGACAATCCATATCGATGGTCGTCAGAGCTGATTTCGCCTCCAGCCGACCATTGGCAAAGCCTCGAGACAGTTTTTACTGTGGAAGCCCAGAGGAGAAGGGATACCTGGCATCAAGCAGGGAGAGACTATTGCTCAACGTAGGACCCCGTCGAGAGAACAACCCCCTCAACAAAGAGTTACCCAACCCCAAAAGCCCATGGTCCAGAGGCTGCCAAGTCCTCCCCTATCTGAAAGCTCCAGCGATGTCAGACTTCAGAAGAGGGCCACCATGGTCCGCCTGGAGGCCGTACTTTTCTAAGTCATGTGTGCTTAGGGGAATGCCATGGGAACTCTTGCTTCAAAGAGAAGATCGCTGTTTGGGCAGGTGCATTGGATTTAACATTTGGGTAAGGAACAAGGCAAGTTAGGGGAACCCCAACAGACACACACACCCTCCAAGGTCTAATGAAGGTGATACTGATTTCAAGAATGTATTTGTTTTACCCGGTCATACAACCTGAGCAGGCTCTATACTAAAGTTCTAAACGTAAGGCAGAATCAGAGGGCCACAGGTCAAACAGAAACCACCTGCCCACTGTTCTACCATGTTCTCTATTGAGGATCGGCTGTGACTTCCCTGTGTAGTGCGGCAATAGGCGTCTCCAGGCTCCTTTAGGATAGGTAGTCCAGGATGGACTATCTACATGCATGTCCTTCATTCTCTCCCCATCCACGCATGTGTTTGTGTGTGTTAGTCAGGCTTTCTACCAGGGTGGCTGACGTGTATACTGCTACAGAAATGGTTGGTGAAAAGAAGCAGGAGTTGGGGACTTTCGGAAAACTCCGGGGTACCCGTCCCCGTTCCAACCAAGTACTTTAATTCCTTATCTCTCCTACATACTGAGATGATGCCTGATTCCCTTCTGTGCAAGATTTTAGTGTTTGAAAAAGCAGCATATCACAAAATGGTGAAGGAATATATTTTAGGGGACAGGAGACTGACCCCAAATCTAGTGAAACTGTTATATTGCTTGAAATTGGACCAATTAGGTATTCATTTAAGAAATGACTTTCTTTTAAGATATTGCTGACCTTGGGTTGGGGGGGGGACCCATTTACTCAACCCTTTGGGTAAATGAGTTTAATATGAGCAAAAGACTTCTGGAGTTGGGAAGAGAGAGCCAAGTGAAAAGGATAATTCAAGAAATGATGCAAAGAAAAGTGCAGTGAAGTGACTGGAAATTCAGGAGTAAAGTGAGCAATTTTAGCCACCCAATAAGCTTTAAGAGACAAGATCAAACCAAAAAGAACCTTCCTCGGTTTTGCTTGCATGGCTAATGTATCCACATATGCCTCTCCCTTCCAAGAAAACCAAGGGGTTTGATTTTTAAGTTACTAACTTTTTATTGGTATGTATATGTTTATAAGATATACAAACTCCTAATCTTCTCCTGGTGTGAAATAACTTAATGATAAGTCTTGGTTTCTGAAAATAAATAAATACATACATAACAACTTCCCTAGCATTTTCTACATATATTCATTTATTTTGCTTGTTTATGTATGGATGCATGTACCACCATGCTACAGAGCTTTTGTGGAGGACTAAGGACAACCTGTGGAAATCTCTTCTCTTTCCACCTTCTGCCATCTGGGTTCTGGAAGAAGTGAACTCATATGATCAGGCTTGGCAGCAAGCACCTTTAACCAATGAGCCTTCTGACCAGTCTTGCTCTCTTAAATTTCATGCTTCACTATGAAGCTGGATTAACACAGTCAGAGCCTGAGAGATGGGCCAGCAGTTAAGAACACTTACTGATCTTGTAGAAGAGCTGAGTTCTGTTGCCAAGCACCCACATGGTGGCTCTGGCTCCAGTTCCAAAAAATATGATACCCTCTTTTGGACCAGGCATACAGGCAATGGGTGTATTTGTGTATGTGGGCACTCACACACAGGGCTGAGGAGATGGCTCAGTTAGTTAAGAACACTAGCTGCACTTCCAGAGGATCCAGGTATGATTGCCAGCACCCACATGGCAGCTCGCAACAGACTTTAACTCCATCCCAGGAGATGCTGTCTTCCGTCCTATGCAATACTGCACACAAGCGGCACACAGATTTCTATGCAGACAAGACACCCAACTATATAGAATAAAAAAGAAGTTTAAAAAGTTATTTAAGACACTCATACACAGAAAATAAATACTTTTTCAAATCCATGCTAGCAATTATGTTAAAGTTGTTTTGCAGACTTGGAGTTATGTAGATGTCACATATTCCTTACCACCCGCTCACTTGTGTGCCTGTACATGATTGTATGGTGACAATCTCATATTTTAAAACCTTCTTCAGTCGCTGTATAATGGAATGCCACAATTACAGATCACCGCAAGTTCCTGCGAGAAAGGTTTACTGAAGTATACGTGCACACCACTTGTTCTCTGGGGCACTAGAGTCACGGTCAAAAATAGAGCCCTATTATTCTGTCTCCACGGATTCATCGCCTAACTGTTTCATTTTCAGAACAAGGAGACAGACGCTCAAGGAGGCCCAGAGACTTTCCATGTAGTGCACAAACCTACAGCAGAAACAGAACTTGAATGCAAGCCTTTCCTATCAAAGTCTGGTTTTTTACATTTTGTAAGGCAAGTACCATCAACTATCCTCTTAACAAAATTCACAATTTTAGGTAGTATTCGCTCCGTATAAAATTCCCAGTAATCAACCATGCATTATTTTCCAGGGTCAAAGAAGCTGCAACAATGTTTCTAGACCTATCTAAGTCCACACTGTTACTAAATAGAAACCCCTATGATTTTGACCAAATGGCTTCTATGGTGAAAGACTTGTGAACAACTTGCCAAGTTTTCACTAATGGCAAATGTACTGAGTGGGGCTTGAGGGACAAGGCTCGCACTCAGCAGGGAAAAGCTGCGTGTTTGCCCGCTGCACTTCCGGTGATAACGAACACCACCTCTCAGCAGACCAGGGACTAGAATCACTTTTGGTGGTTCTCTGGCAGGGGCTGATTTCTTTGGAAATTCAGACCCGAGGAAAAGACAGCAGCTGCCATCTCTAGGTTCTCACCCTGGGTGCTAGCTCTCAGAAGAGCTCTCTAGGCTGTGGGGCTTGGAAGAATTTCCCTTAAGAAACTTCCGCAGACTCTGTCAGCTACCTTGGCCTGGAGATTCCCTGATAGGATTTTCTCTTTTCAAAAACTAGAGATAAGTGATTCAAACAGAAACTATTTGAACACCGTTCAGATTTTACCTAACATCTGTGGGAGAAAAATACTTTTAAGGGAACTACCCATGGGTCTGATGTTCTAACATAATACGGTGGATTTCAAAGTCCTTTGTGAATATACCCAGGCATGTCAGAACACAAGAAACCGAAGGGAAAGAGTGGAAGACACAAATACAGAAAACTCAACTTGGGACTTGGTGAAATCAACGAAGAGATTCCTGACCTCAGACAACCACTGATCTGAACTCTGGTTGCTGCATCCGTGGAACAGCAGGTATAAATCAGAGCCACCTCACCTGGCCCATCTGCCTTTTCAGGGCTTGTGAGGGCTGAAGGAGACAACAGATGGGAAATTGGCTCACAGAGGACACCTTGAGGTAGCATAAGTGGACGCCTACTTTTAAGCTATCAATGCCAAAACGCTTTTTTCTTTCTACTAATACCTAAATTTGTCCTCAAAGGATTTTTAATTTCAATTCTCAAGGCTTTTGGTTTTCAACTTCTAAGCCATCCCAGAACGTTATCCATAATGTGTTTAAATTTAAACCCCCTTCAGAATAGAAACTAACTAGAATTTGTAGTTTTACTGACCAATGTAGAAATGTCTAGCATAGGGCTGGGGCAGGAGAATGGTGAATTTGAGGTCAGCCGGGACTACCTAATAAAACCTTAGCAAAAAAAGAAAAAAAAAGTCTGGCATAGGAGCATACTTTTTAGCGAATCTAAGACTTTTACCATCGCCGGATGGCATTAGCAACTCTAGACATTTTGGAACATGGTTCTAACCTAGCAACTTCCGGATACTGATGGAAATTCCCTTGCTGCAGATAGTCCCTAGGCTTCTCCTGGATTTCCATAGAGAAGTTACTGTCTTAGGAAGCCCCACAACATTTGGAGGCTTCCAGGCTTGTAGTTTGGGGTAGGATTCTGCCCATAAGATTGTTACTAGAATTGTTAGGGTCAGGCCTAGGCTCTGGCAGCGTTAACAAGCTAGGTTCAGCCTCCCTTCCTCAATGGCCCAATGAAGTTAACAAGTAATAGTGAAAAACAGAGAGAGGAGATTGAGTCAATATAGCCATGTTGAAAAGAAAACAAATACAAAGGTCCAGTAAGCCCCTCCCATGACACCATCTTCTGAGTCCTGAAACGAGGTTTAAGTAGAGGGCAAGAAGTATGCATGACCAAGCTGTCCTTGGAGGGCGCAGTCCTGCCTATCACTGACGAATCATTGTCTAGGCTCCTGGCTCCCTGTCCTGTAGTGTTGTAAGGAGAAGCGGGCTGTGTCCAGCCACCAGCCTAGCTTATCCCCAGAAATAACCACACAGAAATTGTATTCATTTAAACACTGCCAGGCCCATTATATCCATCCTCTTATTGGCTAACTCTCACATCTTGATTAACCCATTTTTATTAAATCTGTGTATCACCATATGACTGTGGCTTACCAGCAAGAGTCTAACCCACATCAGTCTCAGGCAGGAGATTCATGGCATCTGCCACTCTGCCCTTCTTCCCAGAATTCTGTTCTGCCTTCTCCACCTATCTAAGTTCTGCCCTACCAGGCCAAGTAGTTTCTTTATTGATTAATCAATAAAAGCAATACAAATACAAAAGGACCTCCTACACCACTGTAGGATGTCAGCACAGTGTGAAGTCTCTTTCTGCAAGACATTTCCTTCTAGTTGTTAAAAGGGCCCTAGCCGTTTGCTTCCCCAGCATGGGATTCCTTGATTCCCATATCCATATTCCACTACCCAAAGGGAGGGCCACAGTATGGGATTGGAAGGATGGCTAGGAACTAACTTATAAACAGACCTCAATTCCATGTCTTTGCAGCCCTGTAAAAATCCAGATGCAGTCTGTAAACCCAGCACTGGGAAGGCAAAGGTAGAAGAACCCCTTGAAGGCAGCAAGCCTAGTTTAATGGGTAAGCTTCAGGCCAATGAGAGATCCTATCTCAAAACACAAGCACACACACACACACACACACACAGAAGCAATTGAGGAAGACACCTGATATAAGTTTCTGGCCTCCGTATGTATATGTGCACATGTATGAACATATACACACGTATGAACTTACACACATACATAGCATTTAATAAAAATACCTTTCTAAGGTAAGAATGGTTACAGTCAGCACCTGACTTAGTATTCAAGTTTCTTCTTGATGCTCCCTAGCAACCAACCAACCAGATGTTCCCTTTCTTTAAGTTATCAGTGAGACTGTTCCTGGCAACATTAAGTGAGAAGACAAAGGTTGCTGTGGGAGCACATTCTGCTCCTTCAGCCAATAGCCTTTAAGATACCAGCCCACATGGGTGTGGTCTCTTATACTGTACAAGCAGTTGGAAACATGCGCCCACTCTCTTGCTTCTGGCTGCTAGACTCTGTTCCTGTTCGTGCAGAGGGCTGTTGTCTAGGACGGTGATCTGTGAGTTTTCCCCTTAAGTAAATAACCCTTTTATTATCCATAATTCTGAACTGGTGTGGGATTGTTTTGTGACTTATGTCATCATCAGGTTAGGTTGAGGTGACACGCAGTCTGCAGGAAGTGTAGGATTCTAGCTTTATCTACCGGCGCAGGACAATTGTCCGGGTGACCAGAACTAGATCTCTCTTCCTTCTCACTTACAGTTCTCAGATGTGCTCTGAAAGCGTGGTGTGGAAAGTTAAGCCCTTCCCTAGATAACGTAGCCTTTCTTCCTGTCTCCCTTCCTCAATTTACACCAGAACTGCCCAGACCAACATAGAATTTCCTCCTCTCTCTTCCAGAAGCAGGGTGTTCTTCAAAGCTTTGTCCAGTGAGTCACATGGCCCCTGAAGTAAGTAACCTAGAGGTGGCTGCTTTCAGGGGCCGCTTAACTGTGGTGCAAATACAGGGCGAGGGGAGTCAAGACTCCATCCATCTTCCTCTGGGGAACCAGCTCATGAGGGAGCTGAGACTTCCATCCTTGCTGTCTATATGGAAGTAATAAACCTGCTTTACATAACTTGTGGTATGGAAATATGATGAATGGATTCAGAAAAACAAGTGAGCAATACATGATGCACTGAAATAGTGGCCCAGGATACAGTGGACAGCAGCGTGTAGACCGTGGAGGTTGACACAGTGATGACCTTTGCTCTTCTCACAGGGAGTGGAAGTATGTTGTTTTCCAACACTAGAACCAGTCCACAAGCTGCAGTCTACAGGGGCAACAGCCAGGACTCCACAGGGTACTGTCATGCTCAATAGGTTATGGGTATTAATGTCTCTCTATTTGGGACATTTTTAATGAATGATAGGTCTATTGGGGTGTGTGTAGCCCCACCTTAAGTTGAGCATCACTTGCCTCGGGTACAGCCCCACTGGACTGCCTCGTGCATCTCTTAGTACAAAGTGTTCTATAGCACTTGCCCAAGGTAATAGTCGATAAACATAGTCATTGTTATAATTGAAACCCTCAAACACTAAAACGGGTCAGGTATGGTGGCACAGGCCTGGAACCCTGGTTATGCTGGAAGTTGAGAAAAGAGGACCCCAAGTGGAAATCTGGCCTGGGATAGAGAGCAAGTTCAAGGTCAACCTGGGCAACGGAGGGAGAAGGGAGACTCTGTCACAAATTTTGAAATGAGTTAAAGATTTGGGGACATCTCAAAGGAAGAACACTTGCCCGGGTTAAATAATAAATAAAAAAAAATTTTTTAAATCCTTTACAAGAAAAGACACCCAAACAAATAATAAACATAGGAAAAAGAACTCCATTTGGCATGAAGGAAATGTAAATTAAAATCAGACTGATGTATCTCAACATATTCAAGAATATGGCTAAAATTAATAAATACCTACAAGACTGCTTAAAAGATTACAGAAAAGCCTGTAAAACAAGAAACTTTTTGTACCGTACTGGTGGGCTTGTAAATTATCATATCACCTTAGGATAGCATGAAGGAATATTTATAAATAAATATTTTCATATCTAGTCATCCCAATATTAGGTGTACAATATAGCTGTGTGACTACATTCATTAAAATCATATGTGAAATGTTCAGATTGGCATTATTCACTAGAGCATGAAATCAGAAACTACCCAAAGGCCTATCTATTGATAACTGCAGAAGTCAGTGGTTAATGCAGTGGTTAATGTCTAAAGTGCTGAGAATGAGGGTTTGGGAGTGTTCAGCTGTAGATGGGGCATCTGTATGAGAGGCCTCTCCATCTCAAGTCTCAGGGAACATTGTGGAAGAGAGGTGTGGTGGCCTGAATAAAAATGTCCCCCATAGGCTTACATTTGAAAGCGTGGTCCCCAGTTGTTTAGGATTAGGAGGTGTGACCTTGTAGGAACAGGTGTGTCACTGGGGGTGAGCTTTGAATTTTCAAAAACCTAGGCCAATCTCTCTCTCTCGGTCTCTCTCTGTCTCTCTCTCCTCTCTTTCCA
>NW_004949186.1:1335550-1337873 GCF_000317375.1 Microtus ochrogaster
GGTCATGGGCTCTCCCTCTGAAACTGTAAGCAAACCCCCGATTAAATGTTTTCTTCTATAAGTTCCCTTATTCACAGTGTCTCTTTACAACACTAGAACAGTAACCAAACAAGAAAGCAGAAAGATGAGGAGGAGGGCTTAGAAATGTTGACCTCTGGATGGGATGTGGTCCCGGGACTCAAGAACAACGCACAAAAACTGTAGGTATTTGCATAAGGCCTGCACGAGATCAAGCCAATTAAAAATGCCAGTATCTCCAGAGGAGGGAAGAGCTCCCAATGTCCCAGCCCTCTGAGGAGTTTTTAATCATCTTTGCATCTGAGGGAAAAAGAGTCACTTTTCTTTGTGAGGGATTTTCCATTGAAAGATCACCCGTGCCCCAGACGAGGACCCTATACCCATAAATATTTGAACTCAGTAGATTACTTTCTAAAAATATTAATAGAACATAAAGTTTGGAGGAAGTTGTATTTAAGTGATAACAGGAGAAATATAGAGGGAGAAGAGGATATGATCAAGATACACCATACACATGCATTAAACTTTCAAAGAATAAAAAAGATTTTAGAATGATAAATAACAGATGGATAAACTAGAATGGCAGATTCTAAACTTAACAGTACATGTAAGTCTTGTATTTATCAGTTTTACTTACTTTTGCAGCAGAGTAGCATCATGTTGCCTACTCTGTCATATAAACTGACCTGAAACTCACAATCCTCCTGCCTCAGCCTCCTAAGTGCCAGGGTCACAGACGTTCACCAGTGTTATCTGTCTTTCAGGAGGAATTGGCAACTATCTCTCATCCTTAACCGCTTTCATAGTGGCTAAACCGTAGGCTCAACTCCAGTAACAGAGACATTAAATGGCTGTAAGTGACAAGGCCTGGAAGTTTGCTATTAGGTACAGGACCACGCATACGCAAGCTGGGACCACCATAGTGTCTCCATAGCAGCAAGGGCCTGGGCTTCTTCAGTCCTGCTGCTCTGATCCCTCTTGAGTCTTTACCCTTATCTACATCTAACTCATACATAACCCAGTCAATGAGAAGGTGGGAAGGGACGTAACGAGTGGGCCATGCCCTTCCCTTCATGGGTACAGCTTAAACACTTCACCTCTGCCTACATTTTCCTGCTAAAATTGAGGTAGGTGGCCAAATTAAGTTTCAAGAAGCCAAAGGACCTAGTCATAATTAGATGTAGAAATGGTTTCACCTCTAGCAATATGACCACAACCCAAGCTCACATCTTGTTCTGCTGTGCTTTGCAGGTTTGGGAACTAACTGACATTATGACTGTAGCCGAAAAGCATGCGGCTTAGCTGTCCCTAAATTCCCAACTCATAGACACTGGATCCAAGCAGTCAAGATCCTATTATCCCAGTTTGGAGAAGCTGTGATAAAGCTGTGATCAAGGCCAGTCTGAGCCATATAGCAAGACTTTGTTTCTAAATACACAAACTCATAGAAACACAGACACACACTCACAGACACATATATACACACGGGCAATGGTTACTTGGGTAAATAAATGTTTAATATTCTTTTAAGCCACACCATAAGGGTAATTGATTTGTTACACAGCAACCGATAACTGGGCGAGTAAGGAGGAAGAAAATGAAAGAAGAAGGAGAAAGGGAAGTGAATATAAGCATGGAGTTTTCGGTAGAATGTCCTGCTGATATTACTCATTTATAAACACTCCCTGGGGCCTCGGTGGACCCTGCTGCTCAGCCCCACTAAGGCTGAAGAACACTGGTTACTGGCTCACCACATCTGCAATTGTAGCAGGAGTTCTTTGTTTATCGTTCTGATCAGGGCAATACTGTTCTGTGAAAGAGGGACGGCTTAGCCGGCTAAAAACAACGAAAGACAGGAACAAGTGCTGAGTAACTCATCTAAATTGTTTCTAGTAGCTCACTTGGTTCCCCCTCCCTAAGACCCCAAGGCTGGAATTGCACCAAACTCAGCAGCAGGGGAATTCTCACAAGGATAGTCCCGAGGACCTAGACAGAGAGCCAGCTGGAAATCCAAGGAACAGAACATGAAATGCCGGGGTGACCAGTCTAAAGCGTGTATCAGAGGAACCCACAGAGGACTGCAGGGCATCTCTCAGATAGACACAGAGAAAAAAGCTGTATATCACCCACGTGCCCACAGCACGGTGGACAGGGTATAAAATTCGTATGAGGGTCCGAGGGATCTGGCTGAAGTGTCTAGAGGTGTTTGGGTGTTGGCTTGGGTTCTAGACTGCTGGTTCAGCCTGCCGTAGGTTGGCCCATGGTGCTCTGTGATTTTCTGCTATGATGCAGAAACAAAGCAAAA
>NW_004949186.1:1338608-1342173 GCF_000317375.1 Microtus ochrogaster
GGGTCACGATCAGAACAGGAAACTAGAGTACAAAACCTGTGGACATGTTAGAAGTCAAAGTAGATTTGCCAAGAAATCATAAAATGAGACCAGTAAGAGTCTAAGATAAAACCCGAGGGACAGAGTGGTGAAGCGAAGTATCAAGCTGGGATTATCAGGCTAAGGAACCCTTCCACCTCCTTCTTCTGTGAGTCACGTGAGCTGATGTGGCCACTGCGTCATAGTCTCCTGTTGCTTTTGTGAATCCTACTGGGAGTATTCTGTACCGGTACCTGTCTTGCTGGCCGGTCAACAACCGGCCATCACTCAGCGATCTTAGTGCTTTCTTTTCTCCTTTGTGGAGTGCTCTTCATATGCTTCCAAACTTGGGGACTAGGGAGGTGGTAGTGTAAAACACACACACACACACACACACACACACTTACACACACACACACAGAACTGGGAGACACAGTTGCCATTTCTTAAAACATCAGGCTAGAGGATATTTGCAAGCACATCAAATGGGATGTCTCCTTTGTTACTTGTGGTAGATTGTACATAGTATATCTAAAGTGGTACCAAATAGAATGCAAAGGGTTTAACAGAGAAATACGTTTACATCATGTCCTGAAACATAGGCTTTGGCAGTGAACTTAGTACCTGGCTTTTTCCAGTAGAATGTGGTAAAAGGTAAAAGTTATAAAAATTGTTGGGGTGAGAACTTATCATTGTTTAGATGGTTCTTTCACCTCTCACAAAAGGTCTTTCTGGTAACTTGTCTGTTGCAGCCAACCCTGCAAAGGTCACTCTGTTCTTGTGACTGTCATGCAGGGACATTGCAGTGCTTAGATGAGTGTTGTAGCATAATATTGTGAAAAGTGAAAGTGGACACACATCACCCTAAATCCCCTGTGCTTTCAACAAATTAGCATGGTGGTCATGTGGGGTGGAAAGTTCTAGGAAAGCAGACCAGTTGGCAGATGGCAGCATTAGAGGTCAGATGGTGGCATTAGAGGTCTGAATATTTATTTTAGGTTAAGAGTAACAGACTTGTTCCCAATCCTCATATATTCACAGAGTCTGGCCACCAAAATACAGTGGAGACCAAAACAAAATCAGCATTTTTCTGTTTCCTAGTTGTGTTTATCCAAAGTGATTTTTCTGAGGCAGATGTCCATACACACAAACACACACACACACACACACACACACACACATATACACACACACCATCATCATCATCATGCTGCTATTTTTTGTTGTCTTTGTTGGGGCACATTTAATTCAAATGTCCTTCTGGGCTTGGGATGTCAATGTGAACTTTTAAACATGGTGGGAGGCAAACATCAACATATAAACAGTATCTGGTTAGATTTATAAACACTATATTGTAAACAGTAATGGGTAGATTTGTGCTGGAGCTCCACCAACAATCCTTTCTTGAAACCAGATGCTAAATTCTGATTGAAGTGCTGAGCTGTGTTCTAAAGAGATGATTGAAACTAGAATTTTAAGAATCTCCAGCAAGTCCCAATTATTGGGGGATGGAGAGATAGCTCAGGGGGTAAAGTGCTTATTGTGTAAGCATCAGAACCTGGGTTCTGATATCTAGCACCCATGTGCTGGGGGAAAACCCCGTGCTGGGAAACAGAGGGTCTCTGGGGCTTGCCAGCCAGCCAGTCTAGCCAATTGGTAAGCTCCTGTGAGGAATCCTGTCTCAAATACTAAGGTGAAGGGGCTGAAAGGATGATTCAGTACTTCAGAACATTTGCTGAGCAGAATGGAGGACTAGAGTTCGGGTCTCAGCACTCACACAACACGCCAGACACTCCGTGATGCCTAAACTCCAGCTCTGAGAAAGGACGATCATCACAACTTCCTGACTTCGAGTCCGTCTGATAAAACACAGGGAGAGACCCTGCCTCAAAGGAACATGTGTGGAGTGATAGAAGAGGACTTTGGATGCCTCTTCCATCCTTTCTGCACATGCTCAGAGGCATACTCTAGAGCATACACTCACACAGACACATACACACAAAAGCAATTAGATAGCCAGTGTCAGTCTCACACACGTACGTGTGCATAAACATGTACATGCATTCATATGTGCATACATACAAGCATACACACATAAATAAAATACATCTTTTTAAAATTGTTTTTATTGAGAAATATATTTTTCTTTTCTTTCTTTTTGTTTTGTTTTGTTTTGTTCTCTGAGACAGGGTTTCTGTGTTTCTTTGGAGTCTATCTTGGAACTAGCTCTTTTAGACCAGGCCGGCCTAGAACTCACAGAGGTCTGCCTGCCTCTGCCTCCCGAGTGCTGGGATTAAAAGCATCTGCCACCACCGCCCAGTTTGAGCAATATATTTTTCTTCACTTCTTTCCCTTCCTCTCCCCTCCCCTTCTATCTTCTCCCATGCTCCCAATTTATTCAGGAGATCTTGTCTTTTTCTACTTCCCATGTAGATTAGATCCATGTATGTCTCTTTTATGGTCCTCTTTGTTGTCTAGGTTCTCTGGGATTGTAAAATATAGGCTGCTTTTTTTTTTGCTTTATGTCTAAAAGCCACTTATGAGTGAGTACTTATTATAATTGTCTTTCTGAGTCTGGGCTACCTCACTCAATATGATGTTTTCTAGCTCCATCCATTTGCCCACACATTTCAAGATGTCAATATTTTTTTTCCACTGTGTAGCCCTCCGTTGTGTAAATGTACCACATTTTCCTTATCCATTCTTGGGTAGAGGGGCATTTAAGTTGTTTCCATGTTCTGGCTATGACAAACAATTCTGCTATGAACATAGCTGAGCTCATGTCCTTATGGTATGAGTGAGCATCCTTTGGATATATATGCAAAAGAATAGCTGGGTCTTGACATAGTTTTCCTATCTATTCCCATGCACAAAACTCAAGTCCACATGGATCAAAGACCTCAACATAAAACCAACCACACTTTCTCATAGAAGAGAAAGTGGGAAGTACACTTGAACACACTGACACAGAAGACCACTTCCTAAATAGAACCCCAGTAGCACAGACACTGAGAGAAAAAAAAAATAATAAATGGGACCTCCTGAAACTAAAAAGCTTCTGTAAAGCAAAGGACACAGTCAACAAGACAAAATGGAAGCCTACAGAATGGGAAAAGATCTTCACCAACCTCACATCAGACAGAGGTATGATTTCCAAAATATACAAAGAACTTAAGGAATTGGTCGTCAAAAGAGTAAAAAATCGAATAAAAAAAGTGGGGTACAAACCTAAACAGAGAACTCTCAACAGAGCAATCTAAAATGGCTGAAAGACACTTAAGAAAATGTTCAGCATCCTTAGCCATCAGAGAAAGGCAAATCAAAACAACTCTGAGATTCTATCTTACACCTGTAAGAATGCCCAAGGTCAAAAACACAACTTATGCTGGAAAGGATGTGGGGTAAAGGGAACACTCCTGCATTTCTGGTGGGAGTGCAAACTGGTACAGTTGCTTTGGATAAAATACATCTTTTTAAAAATAATGTTTGTTTCTCAGTTTTCTCAACGGTAAATTCAACTCAGAGCTATTATATAACACTTGACTCT